>NW_027613901.1:0-32175 GCF_965212315.1 Lampetra planeri
ATAGAAAATGCAATAAAGTTCTTTGTTATCTTTTCAAACTGAGGTGGAACACGGTGTTAGTTCAGACGTCTGGCTGTTACATAGATGGATAGAAGGGTAGATGGATGGACGGATGGACGGATGGACGGATGGACGGACGGACGGATGGACGGATGGACGGATGGATGGATGGACGGACGGATGGATGGACGGATGGACGGACGGACGGACGGATGGATGGACGGATGGACGGATGGACGGACGGATGGATGGACGGACGGATGGATGGATGGACGGATGGATGGATGGACGGACGGACGGATGGACGGACGGATGGACGGATGCATGGATAGATACATGGAGTTGTGTTGGGTTTCATGACTGTAGAAGACCACTCTTGCATCGTCCACCAAAAGTGACACTTAGTAAAAAAAAACAAAAAATAGATGGACGTATAGCGACGGCAGATCCCGAGGCCGGAAGCAGGTCCAAGTTTTAAAACATAATGAAATTATAATCCAACCAGAGCAGCAATTCTCAGGTGGGAACAGTTAATAATCAGTTCATAAAGGATTATTGTCTCCTAACTACTGATGCAGTCATGACTGACTGTGGTTGGCGTTGGCTACAGTGAAGCATAAATCACTGAGACAATCACCATGTTTAAAGTACATTTTACGATAGAATATAGAATATATCTGGAAAGCACAACCTCGGTATTTAAAAGTAAAAAATACCCCACTCCTGACATTGAGGTATTGCACTGGCAACAATGTCGTCACCGTGGAAACACCGTAACAATTAGTTATTACCCTAATTAATCACCATAATGAGTTCCACTAAGTCGTATTTTTTTGACCTGTACTGCAACGAGCCACCAGGGGGCGATCTTTTAATGTCCATTCGTTACACAGTCCATGATGTGTACATCGATGTAGCTATCAAGTTGCTCAAGCATCTAGAAAGTTTCATCTGGTTTTCTCAAGCTTCCATAATCCACTCCTCTCTCCAACTGCTGCAGTGTTATTTTCTTTCTCTGTGCACTTCAGAGCCCTGCTGGATTCCTGCCATCTGTGCCTGGGCACATTGTGTGTGTGTGTGTGTGTGAGTGTCTGTGTGTGTGTGTGTGTGTGTGTGTGTGTCTGTGTGTGTGTGTGTGTGTGTGTGTGTCGTGCCCATACCTAGTGTATAGGAACATGCATACCTGGACCGTGTGGGTCTGTGTGTATTCTGTTGCACAAATTGCGTGTGTGTGTGTGTGTGTCGGCGGGGGAGTGAGTGTTTAAGGGTCGTTAAACCTGCTGAGACAGCCAGGGCAACACACAGGTTCTCCGAGCATCACCACAGTTCACTGGATGAAGAATGGCTTCACACATTGTCTGCCATGCTGCCAAGTAGACCAGGCTCTCTTTATTCTCTCTGTCTCTCTCTCTCTCTCTCTCCCTCCCTCTCCCTGTCTCTATTATCTCTATCTTGTTCTGCTTCTTCTCCTGATCCCTTCTATTCCACCCGGGGTTCATTCTCCACTGTCTCTTGTCTCTGACCAGGTAACACCATGATGATCATAGTGGAGAGCATGTCCAACGGAGCCTTAGACTCCTTCCTCCGGGTAAGTTTTTGCGTATTTGGATGTCTCATACTAAAACGTAGCCTCGTTATTCTCTGCTGGTTTAGAACTTTTTCAACAAACAAGGACTTTTATAATATTAATAACCCTAAAGGAACCATTATACCATCGTCTTAGGGCAGCAGTCCTCATGCTTATTAGAGTAATAAGGAAATAATTAGCCGCACACAGCCTGCTCCACAGCGCTGTAAAGCCTTTGTTATTGTGCCCCCCCCTGCTCTGTGAACCACTGCGGCGTGGTTTATAACGATGTGAATTAATGGTCTGTTTAGTTTTATTCTCCAAATAAAGACATTCAGCTCAGTGAGCAAACATTACACCCTAGTAACAGATGTGTCACCTTCCCCGGATCACTTTGTACCTTCCTTCCACCTCCCTTCTGTTCCGTTTCTACATTCTCTCTCTCTCTCTCTCTCCTTCCACCTTGTACTTTTTTTTTTCTTACTTTCTTATTTTCTTCTACTTCCCTGCCTTTCCTGTCAACTCTCAAAATCACAGAAACACGAGGGTCAGTTGAGTGTGATGCAGCTGATGGATATGCTGACCGGTGTGGCGTCTGGGATGAAGTACCTCACAGAAATGGGCTTTGTCCACAAACGCCTGGCTGCACACAAGGTGGGCGAGCATGTGGGAGGAGATGATCGAGTGCGGGATGATGTATGTCTACGAGTCGGCTTCAGAATACAATTTGTCCTTGTCTGCCAACATACTCGAAAACCCCGTAGGGTTTTTTTTTATTATTATCATTTTAGGAGTCCATGAAGCTGAAAATGACGAGACAGCAACTGCCAGAATCATTTTGTCGTGGCGTGGTTCTGCTCTGTAGGGTTTTTGTTTTTTTTTTCTCTTTTTTCCTCCTTCAAAAGAGCCCGTCTGTCAAAGCTGCAAATGCGACGGTCACATTGTGTACAACAGAGAGCACAAAGAAGTTGTTGTAAACAATCAGTTGTCTCTGTTGTGAGGTCATGTCACTCAGTTTGTGTGTGTTTTTCCATCCTCAGGTTCTGGTGAACTCCAACCTGGGCTGCAAGGTGTCTGGATTCCGACCTCTTCAGGAGGATAAGATCGAGGCTATCTACACTACACTGGTAAGAGATGGTGAGGGTGTGTGGTCTTTAGTGTGTGGTCTCATATTCTAATGAGACGCAGCTGAGTGGGCAGGTTTGTTCGAGGTCAAAGAACACGAGCCTTTCGGGTCAAAATCTGTCCATTAGTGGTCTATATATCTCTGAATAATTTGGGTTCCTTCAAGGTGAATCCAGCCCTCTAGATGTTCTTTAGATCCCCTGAAAACGACTGTTTGTTCAAAGAACTCTCTCCATCCTTCTTCTCTGTCAGCACGGAGGGAAGAGTGTGGTGCTGTGGACCGCCCCAGAGGCCATCCAGTACCATCGATTCTCCTCGGCCTCCGATGTCTGGAGCTTTGGCATTGTCATGTGGGAGGTCATGTCTTATGGCGAAAGACCTTACTGGGATATGGGCAACCAGGATGTAAGTATTGGACGATACGAGGGTGCTTTCCATTATTTTCTTTATATTCCTTTCTCAATTTTCCACACTGATACTAGTCCTCGCACTCTCTTTAACCCCCCCTCTGAGTCTCCTTTTCAATGAACTGGGCATCCGAAGCCAGCTCGGATCTTATTAAGAGAAAGCCAGGAAGCCACAGTCCCTCTGAAAGCTTTTTTTCAGGGACTAATTCCCCTCTTAAAGTCAGCATCCGCTCCATAACCAATCCTGTTTTCTCATAAGGATGCATTGACCCCCTTCTTGTGGCCTCCATCTGTCCCCTAGTGCCATCCTGCACTTAAAAGTGTCGGAAATCTCTCTATAAAATGCAGCTTCTGACAAAATACAAAAATGTATTTTGACGGTGGAAGAGATCGGGGTCGATAGGACTGCTGCTTATCAGGGAGAACCTATTATTTCCAGTTCAATGCTCAGCAGTGCTCTTGTTTTGCCATTTCTACTCCTTTTGTCCTTCAGAAATGTTTTTTTTTTTTTTTTCTTGGTTGATGGAAGCGATCACTCCAAAAGATGGTTGGATACCTGATTGTACAGAATTGACAACGGCGAGCAGACACAGACCAAAGCCAGCGATCACTCTGACTTCGTCCTACTAATGCCTGCACTTTATGCCGGCGGGTGGATGTTAAAAAGTGACCAATTATTAGCACTTTTGAATGTCCAAAATGAATATGCATGAGTTAATCAGCAGCCACACGCATAGAAATCATCTTTTATTCCTGCGCCCTTTTCACAGCGTTTCAGAAACTTTCCTCTCAGCCCTGTTCATATTATCAAACTTTCCTACTGAGAGGGCAAAGGTCGGGCTTGTCGAGCGCCTGGGCTTTTAATCCACTTTAAATTGATACATTATATCATAACGGCATTGTTGGTCGGCCTGTCCACCTGTGATTCATCATGCCCTTTACCTGCCGGCTTTGATTAAATGGAAAATGTCAAACGCTGAAAAGCATTTTGTGAATGCTCTTTAGTAAGCTAGGAGCTGAAGAGGTTCGGGGGGGGGGGCTGGTGGGACGGGGCAGCGGTCGGCCACGTCCACAGAGGAGAGTGTTTTAGGGACTAATGCCGCCGGTGGATGTCATTTTTATGACTATGCTCCGACTTTATTTCCTCCTTTCAGGAGATTGTATTTCTTAGAGTTGACGTGGATGCGGGACGGATCGGGCGCCCGCCGGCTACGTTGAACGTTTTGAACGGGGACGACATGAGTTTGATGGAGGGGCAAAGAACAAGGGGGAAAGTCTGGAGAGACGCTGTCATGTCCCCGTGTTTGGAGAGGGGAAGTGGGGTTTTATGGGATGAGCCCACCAGATCAATCACTTCTTCACACCCACATCGTGTGTTGTTGTTTAGCTCGTGGAGAGGGTCAGATTTCATAAGAGCCCTGAAGAAACGACACACTCTCTTTGACTCATCTGTCCAGTAATTCCTCCATAATAAACCTGTCTCTTTTTTCACTTCACAAGCCAGCGATATACCGTGTGATAGGAAATTAAAGTAGATATTATAGTAAATTAGAACGCCATGATCTGCTGATAGCGGCCCGGTTTATGTGATACCCAATCAAATATCCTGTCAAGTGACAATAAGTGACATTAAATATCCTGTGTTGTTGTTTTTTTTTTCTTTTTTCTTCAAGTCACGCAGACATGAACGATTTTAAGAGCTTCATTTTATCTCTTTCTAGTTGAAGTTGGATATTTCCTGTAAGGGATTAAATATAAATCTTACTGCACATTTGAATCAGTCGGACGAGCGCTGACTCCGTAAAGTTTGATTTGTGATGTGGTTGTTACGTGCTGCTGTCACTGAGGCCCTAATGGATTTATTCCTGTGGACTAAAAAGTTCACAAATGGCAGGAAACCTTAGGGGGCAGGTGCCCAGGACTGGCTGACCACCTGACAAACTGGCAGTTGGGACGATAGGGAGCAGCACGTCCCTCCCCCACATCGGCACCCAGTCCCACCGCTAACGGAGGCGTCCGTTTCCCTCCCCTGTGTGAATGCACGTTTGTTTTAAAGACACATGCGTTGAACTAGCTTCGGTCTGCACTTCTCTGATACTGTTTTAATGTCTCTTTATCTGTTGTTTTATGTGGTTAAATGTCTTTTGATCATTTCTGTTCTTTCATGTTCTGTTTTAATGTCTCTTGTTGTAAAGCGCTGTGTATGAAGTTTATTAGGATGATGATGATGATGATGATGATGATGATGATGGTTCCCGTTGATGCTGCAGGTGATCAAGGCCATCGAGGACGGTTTCAGGCTGCCTGCTCCCGTCAACTGTCCGACACATCTCCATCAGCTGATGCTGGACTGTTGGCAGAAGGAGAGAGCAGAGAGACCCAGCTTCAGCCAGATCCACTCGGCCCTCAGCAAGAGCATCCGCTCTCCCGACGGCATCGGCTCCTCCACGCTGGCACGCAGGTAATGTCCTGCGTGAGCTGAGGCGCACTGATCTGCTGTCTGTAAAATCATTCCAGTACATTCTCTGACACCGTCTTCTCCGTGTTTAGGACCTTGAGCTCATCCATTACGCTAGCAGAGCGCCCCCTACCCTCCTTCCCGTCATTTAACTCCGTCGGCGAGTGGCTGGACGCGGTGGACATGGGCCGATACAAGGACAACTTCACCGCAGCCGGGTACTGCTACTTGGAGTCAGTGGCACGAATGACCGTACAGTGAGTAGCTGCACACACCTGGGTCGGCCCGTTTCCTGTGGGGAGACGGAAGAGAATACCATTTTATCGGACATTTATACGGTTAAAAACACGCAAACTCTGTAGTTTTGTAAAACATTTCTTCAAGCTTGTCTGGAGAAAACAATGCAATTTCTGCTAATTAAAGCTGATCAGGGGTGATGAATTGGTCCTTCTGATTATTTAATTTCTACTAAATGCTCAGCACATTTAACCCAGAGTCTTTTAATCAGTGCACAGCGGGTCATTTGAACATATTTGTGTTTTTAATTACATCCATTCATTTAAATTGTCACTATTTTCCTGAAATTACAACCATTTTTTTCTTACTAATCAACAAGAAGATTGATCATTTTCCGAATAATACATAAAGATCCATTTACAACCTGTTCTTCTGTGGTGGTTGGTTAGTTCTTGTTTGGTGTTTAATGCCAACATCGTGTGTCTCTCTCGCTCTCTCTCTCTCCGCAGAGACGTAATGAGCCTCGGCATCACTTCTCTGGAGCACCAGAAGCTCATACTGACTGCCATCCAGAGCCTGAGAGCCCAGGTCATCCAAATGCACGGCCGCGGCGTGCAGGTCTAACAATCTGTCTCCAGCTGCTGCTGCTGCTGCAGACTGGTACGTCCACGCTGAGGGATGATGGGGCGGAGAAGAGAGGTGAGGCAGCTCCTTCCCACTGAAGGACAGATGAGATCTTTCAGCGAGCTGCACTCCTCTATGTTACTCTTCCTTCCCATAATCCTCAAGCCTTCCTTGATTACTTCCTGAGAACTGAGAACTCCCTAAACGGCGAGCAGTTTTTCCTCTCGTGAACAGGGGAAAGCAGAGGAGTGATGTCATGTGACTTTTTCGGAGACCTCTATCTGCACTTTGAACTTGAGCAACAATGTCAACCTCACTGGTTTCTGGATCAGTGTGTGTGATGGCCCCTGAAAACCCGTCCTGACGAGGATGGAAAATGAGCTGCAGCAGAGATGGAGCGAAAGCTACGGACTAGTTCTGCAAGACATTTTGGGTGGAATTTCCCTTTACCACAACTACATATTCAGAAACGATCTTGTCAAAGGAAGCGGCTTGCGAAGTGATTTATTATGAGGATGCAGAATCCTGTAATCATACACCGGCACCGGTTTCACATGATGATGACGGTAAAAGAAATATTTCTGAAACGTGGAACGTCATCCACGGTTGAAACAGACTGAGCTGTCCCCACGCCAGGGGAGAGTTGTCACAGGAAACAAAAAAAAAAAAAAGAATTCAGAAGAAGAAGTTGAATGAGGCCTGGAGACAGTGGGCTGAGATGCTGCGTTGTACTTCACGGGCTGAATCCAGTACGGAGTGGGCGATGATGCACTGTACCTTCAGGATATCTGCCTGCTTTTTTTTTGTTTTCGTCTTCAAAGCTGCTGATCGTGAGACAAAAACTGTGGGATCCAGTTGTAAAGTGAAGGGTTGCAAATGTGTTTGATCATCCATGCTTATTGTCACTGTCTTGTTTTGCCACTTTTGTTCAATTCTCTTTATCTTCTCCCCGTGGTCAAGTTGTCTTCTGTGTGCATTTCAGATTTTCATTTCCTCTTTCAGCCTGGATGTCTTCTCGGTAAAGTAATCCTCCTCTCCAAAGGCGCTCTCACTACCATGTTATTAAATACTCTGTACAGAACTCAGGCCAGCTCTGGAAGGTGGCCGGAGTCACGTATTTATCCATATTTATTTATGTTGAATGCAAAAGAGGTGAAGGTTTATTTATCGTACGTCAAAAATGTTTTCGCTTCACGTCATGAAGTATTTGTTATACTTAGTAAATTTGTATACAGGAAATGAGATTAACACAGGAGGATTTTTACTGTCGGCACACAGTATCTGTGTATTCTAAAACAGTGATTTTGGTACAGTTTAGGTCCATTATCATTGGATGTGCTGTATACATGACCGAGTGTGTGTTACAGTATGGATACAGTATTCTAGAATGTCCGAAATGTGTTTGTTTGTTTGTTTGTTTGTTTGTTGTTGTCAGATTATCACGTTTGAGTTTATGCAGTATGAGGCTGCACTTTACCCCGTCCGACCCACAGTTTGTCTCTGTACAGTGATCTGCCCCCCTTTTCCTGCTTCAGTGCAGGAGACACGAAGGAAATAATTTCATAATTTCAATACTCTTTCACAACAGAACGTCCGTATGGGGTTTTTTTTGTTGTTGTTTTTTTTATTGGGAATGTCGTAGCTGGTTTGTGTTCGGTACAAAATGACTCGGTTCTTTCTCCGTCTGCTCTGCTACACCTCCCCCCGTGATCATTTCGTCGAAACAGATCAACTCAACCGTCCTTCTAGATGTTTCCATGCACAGGATGACATATCTGAAGACTCTGCTGGTCCCTTTTAAAACACACAAACACACACACACACACACACACACACACACACACACACTAGTCACTAGCACAAACAAAAGTGGACCTCGTCACCAAATTGAATCAAAGTTCAACCGCCCCCGTCCCTCTGTTACTGTGACCGTTATATGTTTAATACTGTAAATATGTATTTGAAAATGCTAAATCTATTTTTATAATTTGTTTGAACAACAATGTGTTGAATATAATGTCTGCTCACTGTGTTTATTTGTTTGAATTTAGGGCCATAGCCAAGACAACTGGTGTTTGGAATATAAAACTGGAAAAAAAAAGTTTCTTTTTTCCTTTGTTAGTTTTTGATGATTTTTACCCATTAAAGGAAACAATTCTGATGGCTGTTGCAATATTGAACTGTGTTATTAAAAAATCTCCAAGATAAGCTAATGGGTTTTTTTTGTTTTGTGTACTTCAGTTAGACACAAACCCTGAAGCATTCCAGTGATATATCTCTCAAAATCATTTGTAATGTCGACAACAAAACAAGCAAAAAGTGGGAAAAAGCAGTGAAGAAAAGGAAAAAAAAAGTTAGTCAGACCACACAGCTTATCAATCATATCGTGTAAATATGTATTTGTTTCTCCCGTTTATGGGTAATGTACCTGTATACATTATGCAGTGTACCAATATAAATAATACATTGGACAGTTTCAGCTGACAAAGTTTCTGACTTCTGGACGTAAAAAAATCATTGAAATACAATGTGAGTAATGAACATTTACTGTTTAAAATGACAATTTAAATGACATTTACTGTTTAAAATAACCTTTCTGATGTTGCTGCTCCCCGTGTTAAACCATCCAATTTATTCTGCTGTACTGAGACCTCACATTGACCCTATGGTTGTCTGAAAGGCTTTGGCTCTGACTTTTATATCCATGGATTGTATTTGTCAATGTGCTTTTTGAATATTGGAATGTAAAGTAGCAGCACATCGGAGACATAATTAACATTCAGTGTGTATTACAATCTAAACCATTTCAAATTATGCTTGTATCTCGCCCTCAATTCTAGAAAAGAAAAAAACAAAGCCAACAACACAGTTCCCAGAGGACAGCAGGGTTCAATGTAGGATCTCTTCATTGTTCATCCTATTTCCCCACTACACAATAGAGCTTATTTTAACATCAAATTAAGATTTTGGCCAATAACCGTCCTCGTCTCAGCCGTTCCCAGTTTAAGATCTTACAAAATGCTGTTTTCTCACCCCAGTGACTTTTATTCGTCACGAGATAACAGTGTGATCCCAAGGCGAACCTTACAAACAGGCTTACAAATGAGCCCTGACCGGTATCCGAAATTAGTCCACTGATCAAATCCACATCTCAAGCAGACTCTGGGTTTGGAGCACATTCACAGAACTCCTGCTTTGTTTTTGTTCCTACAGTTATTCTCAGACTGGATCATTTGTCTTGAGTTGATCTATTCTCTCTCTAGCCGGTGCAGCTCTGAGCCAGTAGCCTCTAAATCACAGTCACTGCTCCAAAGTTGAGGCTAGCTGGGCTGCTTATAGCTAAAGGTTAATGCTCTTTACTCCCTTTACAAGAGAATTCAACTTTTGCTCACCTCTGAACTTCTTCACCAGTGCGTGGCGTCCTCTCACACTGCCGTCATGTGAACTCTGTCAGTCTCTCTCTGTGGGATAGAGGTTATATTACTTTCTGCTTTTATTATGCAACGCCCACCTTTCAACCAGCGCTGAGCGTATGGGAAATGATTGTAAATGCAAATCAACTTTGCGTGGGATTGCTGTGGGCATTTGTGTGGGTGTGTGGATGTGAGTGTGCGAGAATGTGCTCACATGGGTCAGGGTGTGCATATCAAGTATTGTGTATTTTGTGTGTGTGTGTGTGTGTGTGCTGACAGTCAATAAGGCATACATTTAGCAGAGCTTTTTTGTTATTATTTATTTACCTCGGTCGCAGCAGCAATCTATACTTTATATATTACAGTCTTATTGGAGTTGAGGATTGGAGTTTGAGACTTAATGGGTTTCACCTCAAACCTCCAACGCAATCGAACAGCTCCTCCTTCGGTTGCTGCAAACCCGAGCTCAAGCAAGATTTGAACTCCCAGTGCTGGAACACCAGATTTGGGTAATTCATTATCGGAGGCATTATCGTGGATTTCGTGGATTCAATCCACACGTAATGTGATGAAGGAGACACGGGGTTGGGGGGTGGGGGGGGTGGAATCAGGGAAAGCAGCGTATATTCATGTTGATTAATCTGGGGATGAAACAAACATACTAAAGAGAAGCTTATTTGCGTGGACAGACTTACAAATTGAACAAATGAATTGTGTTCAAAATGCGGTGTACTTGCACTCATTGTGATTTTAGATGCAAATAAAAACAAAATTGGATCTAAATAATATAAATGATGTAATCCTAATGTCCATGACACTTCTCTCCTTCTTTCCCCGGGTCATCAGCCAATTCAGCAGCTGCATTAAATGAACAAAACAGCCGGCTGCTCGATGTGCTACGTGCCTCCTATTTACCCGTGGTTAATTGATGAATGTTATTAGTTGGACTGTCATGTCTTTGTATGCAAACAGCTCTCAGCATTGTCAGACGTGAGGGGGATTGGTGTCATACTTGGTTTTCTGTTCTGACACTTTGGGTGTAAACGTCCTAGAGACTAGGACAGGGTGTCGACAATTACGCCCTAATTGTCGAATTAAAGTCTTCACACATGCACGCTTAAGACAAAATAGTCATACTATAGCCCTACTTTGTCAAGATGTCATACAATAGCCTTACATTTCTTTCACAAAAGACTTCATGCCTTTTGTTTCTCTGGAAAAAAAAACATACTTTTTGACAACAATGGCATGACTTTTTTCATCTTGTTTCTTTTTTCACTATAGCCTCAGCTGGAATCGAACTCACTGACAGTTGTTGTAAAGCCTGAAAGCCTCCATACCCTTCATGCTGAACCAAAAAAAAATTATCTTGTATCTTTTTCCACAAAAAGTCATGCTATAGTCTAACCGCACAAAGAACTCTTGCCTCATATTTTTCAACAAAACGACCTGTCTTTTTTTTCATCTTATGTTTTCTTTCTCAAAGATATTACAGCCCCAGCTGAAATCAAACCCGATTACAATCAACGTGTAAGACTGTAGGCTTAAGTTTTTAAGTTTCTTCACCAAAAAAAAACATACAATAGCCTTATGTTTTTCCACATATCATGTTTTTTGATCAGCCTTTTTGAAGAACCTCATGTTTGATTTAAAAAAAAAGAAAAAATCATGCCTTACATTGCAAAGAACTCATGCCTAATGTTTTTTGACAAAATGCCTTTTTTCATCTTTTTCAGCTTTAAAAAATATACTAGAGTCTTATATTTATAATAGTATATAATGTATAATTTTCCACTCACTTTGTTCATCAAAAATCACATTCTGGACGGTTCTATTTGCTCAGCAGACACGGATGTGCCAACCAAGTACAATCTCTTCTTCTCAGTCTTTGGGGAATTTTAGCACCACCTATTGGCCTGGAGTATGAACTGTCAATGCGTCTTCACGGACGCATTTGGATGCAAATGCTCTTGATACGGCGCCGGGGAAAACGGAGGAAAAACTGAACGTTTTCATATGTGTGGACACGGCCTGGTCATGCTATAGCCTTATGTCACAAAAAAGTCATTCTACAAACATACTGCACAAAAAAGGAACGCTATATGCCTTATGTTATTCAACAGTGATTTAAAAAACGCATGCTATGCCCTTGTGTTGAGCAAAAAAAAAGTTATCCAATAGCCGTTCTGTGCAGAAAATTTGTCGCACTAAAAGAAATGGACGTGTTGCCAACTTACACTGACTCATCTAAACTGAGAAGAAACTCCAGACCAGAGACAACACGCTTGTTACATTGCTCTTCTTCTACGGCTGTAACAGGAACTGTGTAGGCGACAAACATCTATCGGGTATCTACCTCTACATGTATTGGGTCCAAATTTCATTATCAGTACAAGCAGTTTCTCCTCACCCTCACTGAAGGTCAAAGGCCAAAGGTCAAAGCCCATCAGGGCAATGAACTGTACAAAGTTAACTGAACTGAACTGAAATCAAGAGGTACATGAGAGGTACGCAGTGTTTTTTTCATCCAAACATCCATATCAGCTGATGCTGAGAGCCAAACGCCTGCCAGCAGATGATTGTCAAGGATGATTGTCTGTTTTTGCAGTACGTAAGTATTTGTGTATCCGATTGAAAAACGCCTTTGACCCAGATATTTGTCATAAAAGAGCTATCCTGTCTTATTGAAACATGGAAGCTCAAAGGGGCAAAATATCACAGAGGTAGAGGAGGAATCAAAATGTTTTGGAAGTTGAGAATCTTCAGTTTCAGCTTAGGGATTCCCAGCTGTGTGTTGCCAGGCCCATTCCCCTCCCAACCCCCCCATCCCATCCCTCGCTCCCTCTGCTCTGTGTGGAGATTAAAGCATGCAGAATAAAGGGAAGAGCAGTCCACCTCTAAGCCAGTGTGAAGGAAACTTCCCCCAGCACAAAAGTTCTACTCTCCCTTCTTTGCAGAAGCGTGCCACATCTTAAATCGGCTTTTAGAAATTAATCCCTGCATTATGGGGGGAGTGTGTAAACAAACAGAGGACAGGATAGGGACCTGTGAGATGCCGAGGCTTTTATAGGTAAAAGCTTCCTCCAGAGGAAGAGGGATGAAGGTTATGAGGGGCGTGTGGATGTGAGTGCATAATTATACAGCGGGAAGAGGTGGCAGAGGGGGTGAATGAAGGAAATGAAGCAGCAAAAGCCTGGTCAGTCCCCTGGGACACTCCTGGGAGAAGACCGTCACAGCCTTTTTACTGTTTGTCTTAAAGCCCTTTTCTGTCTCATATGTCCAGCTTATTACTGGTTGTGTCTTTTCCACATTCATTCAGACACTTTGCCCAAGTGGCAGAGAGTCATTGTCTGAGAATCCTTCTCTACTTCCCTTTCTCCTTTTCCCATCCCATCTATCCACCGAGACCTGCTTATATAAAAGCAATAGGAGTTCAAGTCTGACAAAATCAGAACTTCCCACTGAGCCAAGATTAAACTCGAAGTGACCGAACGGACAACTTCTCTTGCACTCGGTGGTCGGTTGGCAGAGTTGCCATCACTCTTTCTGGCAGGTTAATCTAGGGTGGCTTATTTGTCCTCCGTTTCGGACTTGCACATGAACGCAACGCTGCATACCGCGCAGTGGCGTAAACAAGATTGGTTAAAAGCCATTGGCTAAAAGCGGCGTCACTCAATTCTCTTATCTGTGATTGGTTAGAAAATGTAAACAAGCCGCCCCCTGTCCCCATGTGCTAGCTAGCAGTATCTGGTCATGTCGTTAACGGAATGTTAACATGCTGAAAAGACGGAGCTCAGTCACTGCCGAGAGGTCAAAAGAGCAGAGGCTTGTCAGCGAAAAGTAGCAAAGACGATTTTTTTGCATATTGAACGCTCTGTCGCTGTGATGTGGACGTTAGCATACAAGGAGAGGCGGCCATTGAAAGTCTTCTCGCACGGAGAAACGGGAGGAATCGTCCGGATATGGACAGCGTGAAGGCAGAGAGCTCCTGTCAACTTCACCTTTCCCTGGGCAAGCATGGACCAGAAGTTCCTTGGAAGAAAAAAAAAAAAACACTCATCGATGCAGCCAGAAAAGCTAGAAGTATTGCAAATAATTGCAACTAATTGGTGAGTACAATATTATCATCTTTTGTGTGGTTTTGTGTACTATCGTTGATTAAACAAATATACATTGATTTGAATGCAGTATTCTGATTTCATGCATGAGCTTTATGAAATGAATATGTACTATAAGTTTAAAACAATACAGATTTCTGATGGCTGACAACAGTATTTTGTCTATGTTCCATGTGGACTATCCTCTGCAGACATGGCGGGTTTTTTTCTTACTGTCTCTTGTTTACAGCTTGCTAAGAACTGGGATGTTTAGCATTCATTTGTCTTGATGTACTTTTAATTTGCACACTTAAGGCCATAAATGCTCTGCTTTGTGACAGTGCGCTTGATGGATGTATTGAATAAATACAAATACTGTGAACAAATACTTTTCGCCTTCTCATCTGTTACATATACATCATGACATATCACAGATAAATTGCCTTGTGATGAACATAGTATCTCAGAATCACTGTATCTTGATACCATGACAACATCAAATAAGCCCATCACTGGGTATACAACTTTAGAAGAGAAATGTGCAAAAAAGAAAATATCTATAAGCAGCAGGTATTAAGAAGAGGCGCGAGGGGGTTATTTAACAGTCATCTAAAGTGCAATTGAACAAGTAAAAAAAAATACTTCATGCAGTGATGTTGAGTGTTGCATTTGTAAATAAATGTATGATTGTATGTGTGTGTCCGATACATAAATGTGCAATGTTCTTTGTGTGTCTGTTCCCTTGACGCGGAGCACGGACGCGACGGAAGCACGTGGGAGCGTGAGGTTTGAGGGGGGACGACCAATGGAAGACGGAGTTAACGAGCAGGGGGCGGAGCCAATTAACGTCTTGCAGCTGGTGTCGGAGTATAAATGGGGACGGACTCGACAACGGTGTCAGTTGTAAGACACAGGCATCGAAGTCCCGTGAGTGCGGTGGTTAGTTTGTCCGGTGGGATTTGCGGGCTGCGCCGTGCTGCGGTGCCAGCTCCGACAAACCGTCCGTCCATGTGAATTAGCTTTGTTTGTTCGTGTGTTTTGTCTGCTGAGCAGGTGGAACGAGGAGTACGGGAGGACCGGTGGAGGCCGAGCGGAGCAAACGACCGTTTCCGGCCCAACGTCCAACATTAAGTCCCGGTCGGTGGGAGCATGGCGGCGGTGTCTTGACGGTTTGTGGATGAAGAAAACGTGTAGATGACCCGTCGACGTGAGTGAGAATTGGGGGGGGGTAACGAAGTCCCTGTTTGTCTTGTAGCAGATGGTGGCTGCCGCCGCAGGCGGAGGGAGTTTCCAGAACCGGTGGTTCCAGCGTGTCGGTGTTCAGGTGTAATGTTTTGTCTGTCTTCGTTAGCAGGGAGCTAGCTGGCTGTGGCGGAGGGATCGCGGACCAGCGGGCGCCTGCACCAGCACTCGGTGTGTAGTTGATGGTGTTTCCAAACGTCAATAAAAGTGCCCCTCAATCTTTTGTCTTTTTTGTGTAGGTAAACTGCTGTGTAGCTCGTGCTAACGTTAGCCCAGGGGTGTCCGAGCCGGTCCTCGAGGGCCGCCTATCCTGCAGGTTTGACATGTTTGACACCCTGGTTCTACCTCATCTGAACCGGTTTGAAGTTTTGCTGATTTGAGTCATGTGTAGGAGCAGGGTAACTTCTTAAACCTGCAGGATGGTGCTAATTCTGACCCGTGGATGTCTGTTGATGTACTCTAGTAATAGAGTCGAGGTACAACTTAACATGTTCTTCAGTAGCAGCTCAACTTCACACAGACCGGAGCAATGGAAAAGCATCTGGACTGCTGCAGGCTAACTTAGTCAAGCACTGAATACACCACAGCGTTAGCCCCTGTGCTATGTCTTCTATGCTAATGGTCTTCTGTCTCTGTCCCCAGGTCTGTCTGTGGGACAGTGGCCACTGGAGGGAGTTGTCTGCCATTGTTTCCTTTTGTGTTTACCCCTTCCCCATTGACATGTGGTGTGTGTGCATGGGATTCACGGGTGTCACCACTTGGGCATGTGTGAGTGTTGATATATTCCCCTTTAATGTTTTTTTTTTTTTGCCTGCAGGTGCTGAAGGATCTTCTGCTCCTGTGGGTTGCTAGCAATGGTCCAGTTTGCTAGCCAACCCTGTCTGTTCGGTGGCTGTCGGTGGCTGTCTGCAGGCACGTCCTCAGACTCTTTTTCTTGCTGGTCCGAGGGCGTGTCTGCAGGCAGCCCGATTGCATCCCAGAGCTAGCATGCTGGTGTTGGCTCTGGGATGCAGTTCATGTTGATGCGGTGGCTTTCCTGCAGCCATCGTAGTCGGTTTGGAGGGTGCTACAGCAGGTTTACTTGGCCATCTGTCTCATGTGTGCTGTCAAACTTACCCTGTCTGTCCCAGCTTCAAAGAGTGCTGCTGCCTGCTAAGGATTGTCATCTACTGCTTCATCCAGGACCAGATGTCAGCTCATGTGCTGCCCTTTGAGCATCAATGCCCAACTTGCTGTGTACTGACCAATAAAAGAGAAGCTCTCATTCCTTTGTGTTGTGATACCTTTATAATCCCACAGGGGGAAGGATCAATGTGTAATTCAAAAAAAACACATTTCAGGAGGGTACTTGGGCTTTTTATTTTTCTACAAGTCCTTGACTGGCAGCAGCCACACTAGGCACTGAGCTGATGTTGGCCAAAGACATCCAGCTGGTACTGTAGGGCACAATACTGGAGTCAGCTTGTTCCAGTTTGGTCAATGTAAAGTGTTGAGTAGGGCGAATGTAACAGCCACCAGTTTCCTCATGTTGTCCAGCCTCCTCCGACCTGCAACAACACAACAGTTGACTCTACTTCAAGGGGGGGTCCACAGCTAAATCAGATGTGTTGGGGCAGGGTGACATCTCAAACCTGAGGATCAGTGGTTTGGACACTACCTCTTTGCACTGCAGTAGGAACACTCCACCTACAAGAGTCAGCACTGTCTTCTGCCTGCAAAGATTCGTCACACTTGACTCCAACTGCTCATACAACTTTACCCACCGTGCTCGACCTCTCACACACTCGTCCTAAGCCGACAGCTGCTCGAGCCCACTGACCTCTTCGTTGAAGCTTCTGCAGGATCGACAACACTCACCGTTTCTCTCCACGTCATCTGCAATCGATCAAACAAAGTGGATGAGAATGACTGCTTGACAAAAACATTACTTCCAATGATGTACAAACTCCTTTCATGCAGACACACCTCACTCCAAAGTTGGACAAAGAACATTCACTTACACAACATGAACCAACGACACTGTTCAGGAACTGACATCACAACTGTCAAACTGCCGTAGGTCACCGTACACATGGTCGTCCCCTCTGGAATCTATTTCACACAAAATGACAAATATTCCTGTAAACAATACATATGTTTTTTCCCTCCAACACATTTCTACATCTAGTAAAGTTGGCACCTTGTGTGGAATGAACCAGAAAACAGCTTCACATTCATTTTGCCATTGCACTCACTAAGTCAACTTTTGGAAAGACATCATACACACTTTCATATTATTCGTTTGTTTTATCGACAACATTATGCTAAGGAAACAGACATTTATCAAAAATGTTTTTAATTCTCCTGTGTCCTACGAGTTAACACCCTTCATCGTTATTTCCATAAATTTGTTTTCATGTTTATTCATTCATTTTCAGGTTAGTATTTCCTTAACTATATTAGACACTGAATTCTGGACTTTTATTTTTAAAGGGTCTCAATGGAAAACAAAACATCCAGAGATTTATTGCTAGCGTGTCTGAATGATGAGAAGCATGTCGGCCGAAGGTGAGGAAAAGGAGCATTCTGTTTAATTAGCACCTGTGTTCAAGAGTGTCTGAGGTTCATGGAAATAAACAGTGAACCATCAGTTGAAGAGTCTGACCGTCATTCAGCCACAGATGCTACACTACGTGTTGATGTTAATTATCATTTATTATTTGTATTAGGCTATTCGGTGTGCTATGACAGTCATATTTCCTCCAATTTTAAAATGGACAACGTAGGCTGGAGCATTACTGACAATGAAATCATATTGACTCAGAATGGGAGCTACATAAAACGGAATGCTGCACTGTTCCAAATGTTGTTGTACATGATTCTTCAATATGAATAATAATAATGAACATTTACTGTATTGTATGTATAGTGTTTTTTACTACACAAAACCATAGAGGTACTTACCAGGCTGATTGTCTTTTATTTTGTGAGGAATCAGGCTTTGTACCACTGGTGAATATGGAGAAGATTCCACTCTCCTAGCTCAAGTTACAAGGGGATACCAATTATTCCAGGCTGAATGTAAAGTCTGGAATAACTGCTCTTCCCTCGTAACCTGAGCACTATAAATACAGTAAATAATGATTAATATCAGAGGGAAAATTTAGAATCATAATCACAACATGGGAAGGTGGTAAAAGGCAAGCATACTGGTAGACCAAGGGAGACATCAAAGCATCAAGACAGAAAACTTAAATACTGCATGTCCTGAAAACAGAAAATGCACAGCAAAAGAAATGAGGAACAAATGGGCGGAAACTGGAGTCAACGTCTGTAACCCAACTGTAAGAAACAGCCTAAAGGAATTGGTATTCACATCCAGAGAATCGAAACGAAAGCCATCATTAACACCTAAACAGAAAGAAACAAGGTTACAATGGGCAAAGGAAAAGCAATCGTGGACTGTGGATCAAAGTCATGTTCAGTGATGAATCTGCATTGGGTGAGGTGCCGTTCCGATGAGATTTATGAAGATGACTTCCTGAAGAAAACATTCAAATTTCCACAGTCATTGATGATATGGGGCTGTGTGTCAGGTAAAGGCACTGGGAGATGGCAGTCATTACATCTTCAACTGATACAAAAGTTTACATTGACATTTTGGACAATTTTCTTATCCGATCAGTTGGAAGGATTTTGGGGGTTGATAATGCATCTTGCAAAAACTGTTATAGCTTTTCTTTAAGAAAGACACATAAGGCATGGCCTGCAAATAGCCCGGATCTCAATTCAATTGGCTCCGACCTGCAAAGCTGATCTGACAACAGTAATCACAGAAAGTTGCAGTTTTCCATGATTCCAGAATGTGTTCCTCAGGTTTGAGTGACTCCATAATTTTAGCCCTCTGCTTGATCTAAAAAAACACAAAAACAAAAAAATGATTGACCGCCACAATGTTTTTCTGGATTTCTTACAAGTGATATAATATATGCAGTTTCGAAAGCACCCATTTTTGCGGGGTTAACTACTTACCAACACGACACCTGCAGGGAGCGGGGTACTCACAGCACACGTCAACTGGATCAAACCCATCCACGGCCGACACCGACAGGTGGAACGCTGGTCTCCGGTAGTCCACAAGAGCTTCAAACCACTCTTATCTCGTCAAAATGGCCTTCTCCTCCTCCTGAACACTTCAAATGAAAAGCTAGCAGATTATGAGCAAAGCTAAAGGTCGCTAGCTTAAATGCTAACAGCTAATCGCGATTAGCAATACCACTCGGTTTTTTACATCAGAACACGTTTTCAGTTTTCACAAACAGCTCAATAATTCAGTTGCCTCCATGCAGTTTCACCACAGCTTAAACATGTTTGAGCTGTTCACTTTAACATCGACTCATCAGAGATGGCTCGTTTCTTTCTTTCACAGCAGACGTACAGCTCCCGGCTAAGTCCAAGTGGAACTTTTTTTTAAGTTATAATGGACGCTTGTTGTTTCATCGAGTTTGACTTTGTTTGGGCTTTGAGACATTTTATTCATGATTTTATTTTGCTCATAACAAACATCGACGGGCCGTAATATGAACAAATGTTTCATAACAATACTATAATTATATAATTGTATTTTTCAGGAAAAGCTACACTTTTCACTCATTCTGTACTCCCCCAAAAACGCACTGTGGACGTATTTTTTGTAAAAAAAAAATATATATATATATATATATGTTTTTTTTCATAAAAATGAAATACTCCACGTTTAAATTTAAATCACTGACACCATTCACGTTTCTTTGTAACTGAAACACATTTCGTTTACTGAACTGTAGTTATTCGCGAAAGACAGGGATCGAATTGCAACCACCGTCAATCCTGTGGGCCCACACACACGTCGAGTCTCGTCCGACGCTTCCTTTACGCCTCCAACCCCCCAAACTCCGCGGACTCTGCCACGTAAACTCAGCTACTTTCAACTTCTCCGTCCTCTTCAGCAACCGAGTCCGTCGTCGTATATTCCCCTCTCCTGGAGCTTTGTTCAACCACCGAAGGGTGCTAGCTAAACGTCTCCCAACGCGCTGCTCTCTTCCGACTTCCGCCTCACCACCAAACATATCACATCCGTTATTGAAATAAACCAGCTGTTTTTTAATTGTTACCACCAAATTAATTGTGATATTGTACATACATATACATGCACCAGCAGCCTACTATTCGCATTATAAATTCAATAAATGTTTTTATTCAATAACATTGTACACCGGGCTACACAATGTTTCTCAGTTGGAACTTGGCCACGTGATACAGGATGAGTGATCTGAAATGCATTCAGGCTACGTCACATGTCTGAGGCACCGGAATATCCAGAAAAAAAACACGAAAGAGTCACAACCAAATCGCACACATTCGACGTTGCATGTCTGCCTAATGTGTCAGAGTCCAAATGATCTAAAGTATGTGTCCGTCTTTGACCAGCAGGGGGGCCTTTGTGCGGACATGAATCTTCGAGAAATTGTGAACCAACTGGCGTCAAAGCTTCCTCTGACCATCACCACCGATCGACTGACGCACATTGTGCTACACTCGACAACCTCTACTGCTGCTCCGCAGCTTGTGAATCCGCTGACACGTCAAACGCTCACCTTCCGAATGCCCACGCGGTCCCTGACGTCTCTTCCACCTGTTTCACCTTTCCCGCCGCCGGTCTCACGCGTTGGACGTCACGTCGACGTCACGTTAACGTCACCGCCCCCACGTCCAATGGACTCACACTCAGTTGATCACGTGTTGTCCCTGCAGGTCGTCGACAGTCACGTGACTACAACTGGAGAATCCGCAAGATGTTTGTATGTTCATTCCCCAAAATATTGTCTCAGGTGTCTCTCTTACACATGTTCATGTATGTTTTGGATTCTAATCCTGTGCTGCTAAGAACAAAGAACAATATTACATCATCGATTTAATTTTTCTACTTACAAAATATCATATTCATAAATCTAAATTAGCGAATCACAAACCCAATTGGTCCAAATAAACATAAAGACACGAACATCAGAAGCACAGTGGTTGAAGTTGATACCTTTGTAGCAGAAGAGTAGGGTTCAAGTCCTGGTCCCAGCTTGTTTTCTTGTTGACTGACTATTGTATTGTCCTTATACCCACAGGTCCCAACAACAAAGATAAAGATGCCAATGGCAGCACTGTGAGTATGGTGACTGGATGGCATGGAGGTACACTACCCTGGCAACAGAAGCCTGGATCCAATCCTGACTTGTTTTGCTGGGATGCAGGTGTGATGACTATTCACTAAATGCTGCAAAATGTCCTCCTTTTAGGCGTTGTGGAAATGGCCCCCCTAGGTTAAACACCCCGTCTGTCTTGGTTCCTCCTGAGACGCTCCACAGAAGCACTCTCAGTCTGTCACTGCTTGTTGCTCGTCGCTGCCTTGGCCATACATCCCTCATCTCTCATCGCCCTCCATCTTTCACGTTCTCCACCAGATAAAAATCACTTTGCTCCTACAGTTGAAGGTTTGAACTTCCCTGTGCAGCTTCCCGTACGCACAGTTTAATGGATTTCCTCTCTGCTAATTTAAAGACTGATTTTATGAGGTGGGCCAACAAGCATGAGGACTTTGCACACAGTAATATGATGTGGGCTCCCGAAGACAGGAACTCTGAGGATGAATGGGCCGTCCTGTGTCCTGCAATGTCACCTTTTAAATGAGTGGGATGAGGTGTCTCTTTATGGAAAAAGTGGTGATACTTTCATTCCCTCTCTGTATTTGGTAGTTGAAAGAGACACCCCCACTTTAACCCCACATCTGAGAGAGAGACATCAAGGAAGGAAAGTTTCATCAGTGTCATACTGACACCTGGTGGAGAAAAGCATGAATGCAACTGGTAAATGACTAACTCAAGTGATGTGATTCAAATATTCACAGTGGCATAAAAGAGTAAGTGTTTGTCATGTGCACAGGCACACGATTCGTAAGTTCTCAATTATAAATCTTATAGGAAATGAAATGTCTGATTTTTGTTTTTTAGCATACAATAATGCACCTGTATTGATGAATTAACTTGCTCTAGCTCGACCTAACAGGCTGATCTCAGTTTAAGGTGGACTGAAGAACCACCATTCCATCCCATCCCCAAAAATAATCCTGAAATGCAACAATCTAAACATGTCACTGACAGAAAAAGTGATTCCACGGTACTGGGAAGAGAGAAAGAGAGTGTACAAATAAACCTGTGAGGTCATCCAGGGGACCCAACTCCTGCAGTCTGGTTACCACGTGTTATGTCACACAGGGGCAGCAGACAAACGCTCCACATCCAGATAAGAGAGGAGAGAAGAAGCAGGAATGAGAAGAGAGCCTCCCCCAAAAGCCTCTGTCAGATAGAAAAACATCTCTGTTTGTGTCCCCACACAGCCCCTGTGGCACAAGCTGAGGCTGCAATGCCAGTAAACTGCTATGAAATATTCAAAAACATTATTTATTTACATTATTTGTCACCTTGCAGCCAAGAGTACAGTGACACTCCTCTGCCTCCCCGTGTGATAGTGAGTTGAACAGTAAGGCGCTTCCTCCTCCTAATTCTTCCAGCGGGGATTCAAGGCAGCACTTAGAGCTCAATTAATATCTCTCACTTCATTACTCAAAGTAGGAATACATCATACTAAACGACCACTTAAGTCCGATGGTATGGCCTTGTGCATTTTTAAAAGACATTCTTACTGCAGGTGTTGAATACCAATGGAAACATCTGACCAGGAGCAGGTTCCCCTGCTGGTCTTCTGTGGCAGCTCATTCTTTGGGATTTAACTGGGGGTTTGGGGAATTAACCATCAACGGTTTTATAGTTGTAGCTCATTTTCAGTGTCAGATTTGTCTCGCTAATAATCATTTTAATTGTTGAATTATGTTCGGTTTTTTTTTTTTACATAATTACTCCATCTCCATTAACCTGCATGTGTCATTCAAAGCCTTCCTAAATTCTCTTTTCTTTTATTTACTTTCACTTCTGTACCACTCCTCTCCTCGAGTTATTTTTTTTAACCTTTAAATAGAAAAGGCCCTTATCACATTCACACCTGGAAGCTGCTCAGTAGCAGCAGTGTGGCCTGCTGGTCCCAGAGCAGCTCCACTGAGGATGAGAAGGTCAATCACTCACAAACATCCTTAAATGCATAAAATAATCTTATCCCTCACAAATGTATCATCCTCTCTGTGGTTCTGATATTTTTATACAGATTTAATCGTTAATATAAACACATCAAACTAGCACAGATTCAGTAAAGGTTGTTTTTTTATTATTATTATTTTCATTATTATAAACCAATTTTTCAATAATCAACAGTACATAAAGTAATTATCCACATTATAGTGTCAAAATTGCAGTTGATTGGTTCAAGTTATCTACTTGTCATCCACAGTTAGGAGGGTTACAGTGATACATTGTACGTTATAGTTGCATGTTTTATGATCTCGCATTCTTTCATATAAAAAGTAAAACTGCATTACACCATCTGGCTGTTTGAGTCACCTCAGTCTCTCCAGCTGAGCCCCAGGGTCTCTGCGATGAAGGAAAAAATGTGCGCCTCCTCCAGGATGAGCTTGGCAGTAGGTTTCCCGGCACCGTGCCCACTGCGGGTGTCCACCCTGACCATCAGCGGCTGCTGCTGCACGGGGCAGCTGCCCACCCCGTACTGCAACATGGCGCAGTACTTCAGGGTATGGAGGGGAACCACACGGTCATCGTGATCTGCTGTCAGCAGCAAGACAGCTGGATAGGGGGGACCAGAGTAAGGTGGCTGGGGCAGATTGTGGAGAGGAGAATACCTGGAAAGGGGTCAGGGGAAAATGTAGGAATATTTACAAAGAATACTGAATCTCTTGAAATGACAAAATCAAAAGTTTAGTGGCCAAACACTGGTGAAGATCTTCACCATAACTCTTCATGCATGCACTGTAATTTGTTGTGTGTGTGTGTGTATGGGTGCACGTTGGTTGGTTCCATACTTAATGAGCCACTTAAACTGCTCTGGGTCATCAGAACAGCCATAGTCGGTGGTCCAGGCGTGGCCGATGGTGAATTTGTGGAACTTGAGCATATCCATCACCCCGACCTCTGCCACAGCACAGCCGTACAAGTCTGGACGCTGGTTCACACATGCCGCTGGGTAGGAATTTTTCAAATGTGTTACAAAACCTCCACTCTGCTTTGCGAAACCGGTCTTTAGAGACAACCAGCCTCTGGTGATGACGTGACTTAGCCTGGCTATGCAGCAAACTGCTGCTAATTTGAATTAACTTAAGTCATGACAAGGAATGCAATGAGTTTTCCTCGACTTCAGGTGATGTGAGGTAAAACGAAGCAGCAGAGGTGAGACATATGAGGTACAAATAATTCGATTTTTCAGTTGTCAGTGCTTGAAGGGTTTTTTTTTACTTTTACTCCTTACATTGTTAACAATTGTAACTTGTAATTTGATAATGTGTGAAAGTGGAACAGCATAAAGCATAAATGACAAGTGAACAAATTCCAAGCAATCCTCCTGTGCAAACAGTGTAAATAATGTGCTTCTGGCATTAAATCATTTTCTGTCAAAACACAGTAGCTGAACTGAGAGGCGAGGGGCTTCTAACCAAAGAAAAAAAGGCTTAATTAGACCTGAAATGTATTGTGCATAATGCCTTTCAAAATACTTCTCATGCTTTACCAGTTTATCGTTTTAATATTTACCTGAAGTTACACTGGTTGACTTTACACTCCTAAGAACATGACTTGAGGTTCAGTTAGTTTTCAACAAGCACACTTTGTGCTTCTGGACTTCTTTAGATCTCCACACCTACTTTCACTTGTAAAAAAACTGAATTGTGCTACTTTTAAGAGCCTTTTTTGATGAATCTGTACTTTCACACAGATGTGCATGTGTGCAGTTTCAGTGATTAAAGTGCAGAGCATCTCAGTTTTTCCTCTGCAAAAATGAAGAGCATGTAATGGACTGCTGCATAATCGGTGTGAATATACACGTTAAAAACCCTCTGACTTTATCACCACATTTACTGATAAATCTCGCGACGTGATGACCCTCACACAGCTGATCCTGCACTCACCCACGAGCAGCCCTCCATTAGAGGCTCCATTGATTGCGATGCGGCTGGCTGTGGTGTACTTCTCCTGGATCAGATACTCGGCTGCACACTGGAAGTCATCAAAGCCTGTCTGCTTGTTTCCTAATGTACCAGCTGCAGACAGATGCCACAGATAGTCAGGCGGATGTGGGATTGTGAATGTCCCCCTGTCTCTGCTGGTGTAGGTGTTGTCAGCGTGCACCTTTGTGCCAGGTGAGGCCGTACTCCCCCCCCCCTCTGATGTTGGCCACTGCCAGGATCCCTCCGAGGTGTCTCACATACAGCAAGTAAGCAACACTACAAGGAAGAGAAGCAAAGGAGGCAAGAGCTTTAATGCCACTCAGTGTGCAGACAAGTGCAGCAGTTGTTCTTACTTGTAGTAGGGCTGTATGGAAGCCTCAAACCCTCCGTAGCCGTACAGAAAGACAGGATTGGTCCCGTCTTTCTTGATGCCCTTGGCATGGACCAAGAACATGGGGATCTTGGTTCCATCTCTACTTGGGTAAAATACCTAATAAAATAAGACATCAACGTTGTTATCTTTCACTTTGCAATAAACTACATGTGCTTCCTCATCTCCCATTCCTCCTACTGCCTTGAACCACCAGACAAACATACACAGACATGCACCACTTACCAGCTTTCAGAAGCTCTATTCAAAAATGATGATGATGAATAGCCATGATAATTCCTTCATTTACATCATTTTTTTCCCTGTACCGAGCTGCAACTGTTATCTCTGTTTTGTCAAGCTGCTCATTCAAATATCAACACAATTTGTATGCAGAGGTCTGTCCTCCTCGTCACTCTCTTTGGTTCACCCCAAATGGTCGAGGCAGAGGGCCGTTCACATGTAGCCTTGGATCCACCTGAGGTTTCAGAGCTTGTAAAAGGTGCTTTTTTCTCCGCCTCCGAGTTGCTCATGTGAATGCTGGGTTTCTGACATACAAAACAGGGAAGACATCAACCTTTACCTGGGTGGTCAGATAGTCCTCTTGATTGATTCCTTTTACCTCTACCTCCCTGAACACTTTGGGCTCTGGGTTTGACTCGCTCAAGTCACAGTGGTAAATGATACCTGCGCACCAGACAAAGGCAAGGTGTGTTCAGAGGTTGTTGCACTGGAATATGTTTACAACTTATAATGCTTCCCTTCATGTGAATGTAGTCTGATACAACCATTCAGGGTGAAAGTAAGGCCCTGGAGATACAGAACGCCATCTCACAAAGATGTTTCTAATTGGGCGACCAAACACAAATAATGGGAGTGTCAAACCATGACTTTGCAGTTATAGATGGTCACAGCAGCCCGAAATATCCTCAGGTTGTGGAAAAGTACATCTCCACCAGACAATAAAAATGGTATGTTAGGTTATCATGTGAAGGTGTGAATTACCCTGTACTGGTATAAATATGTAGGTACCATATCCCAGGGATCCACTGTGACCCTGTGCAACTGAGCTGTCTGAATGTGTGAAATGAAAATAAAAATGTGAAAAAAATGATAATACTAATGTATGAATGACAACATGGTCACATGCATTGATAAAATGTTATGATTATACCTGCAACTCATCAGGACAAAAGGATCACTGAGAATTTTACATCCTGATTCTTTAGCTCAAATCAGTGAATGTCATGTTCCCATTTATCTGCAAACGCAGTAGCAATGCAGTACTTACAGCAACGTGTAGTGTTTGGAATGTGTGTGGTGTTGAATAATGGTCTGTCATTAAGGAGATCTTCATCACTGCTGTGACATTGTACAATATAGACAACACCAGTGCTGCATGCATGGTGAGGTCATTGTACGACATTTTGGATTTACCTGGTGTTGTGAAGGAGGTAAACTTGTAAAAGAAGTCAGAGTGCTTCTTCTTGCAGCTCACTCCGGCCACTGTGCCAACATCCAGTGGCAGGTCTCTGACCAGCTGGCCTGTAGACAACTCATACAGCTGTAGGATGTCTTTCACGTCATGGAGATAGTTGACCAGCAGGTGGTGCTGGTTCACACAGGAGACAAAACCTGTACAAGGACATGAAGACAAGTAGCTGAAGTAAACAGAAGACAGCAGTGAGTGAGTGTGAGCTATCCTCATTCTTTTTTTTAATCAAACTCATCTCTCTCAACACTTTTTGTCTTTCAAAAGATTTCTTTTTAACTACGATGTCTGTTTACTGTAGTTTTATTGATTCTCATAAGCCAATAGGGGGCAGTCTAACACACTACAACTCTGGGGCTGTCACAGCAATACAGCATGAGGTGAAATAGAGTGTGATCAATTACATGCATTTCAGATGTGTATTAGTGTATTATAACAATAACATTTATATCATTAATACAATTATCATGTTGATATTTTTTTTATACTTTGTGTTCTCTGCTCTGTGTGTGATCACACAAAGTGCTTATGGGTCAAGTTTCATTTTTTGAGTGAATTTCCCTCTGACAAAGACCTTAAGACTCACAGTCAGAACTTCCCTTCCATTTATGGTGGAGTGGACCGAAATTCATCAAAAACGCTTTGAAAGAATTTGGTGGCTACAATTGGGAACAGTTTTACTTTTGAGTCCTTTTTTTCTGACCCATCTTTCATAAGATAGAGATGCAGCTGTTCAATGTGTAATTTCCAAAGCAACAGTACTGACATTGCGCTGATATCTAAAACATGATCTATTCTGTAGAAACAGTGTCTCACCCAGGACATCCTTGTCGTGCTGCGGTATGAGTGTCGTCCAGTGCTGCCTGTCTGGCTTCTGGATGTCTATGTTGATGAGACGGTACCGAGGGGCATCCAGGTTGGAGTGGAACGTGAACACAGTCTCCTCATTGGTGACGTAGGAATATTGTGCCTCAAAGTTGTCCACCAATTTCACCCACGGCAACAGGCCTAATTACAAACATACTAAGTCACTGTTTCAAACTAAAACAAAGGCAAAGAATCACATTTCACCCACCACTGACTGAAATTGAGAAATTAGAAGCCACAGTTTTGTTTAAACCTACACAGGATATAGACGGGTACGCACCCTTGATTCCCTCGGGGAGCTGCTGAAGGTCACAATACCACAGCCGATTGACGGGCTCACAGCCCTCCGTGATGGACAGGAGAGCATATCTCCCATCATCTGTTATCTAGAACATACATACAGTACATACACACACACACACACACACACACACACACACACACACACACACACACACACACACACACACACACACACACACACACACACACACACACACACACACACACACACACACACACACACACACACACACACACACACACACACACGTGTGTGTGTATATATATATATATATATATCATAAAATGGTTTGGTTATTGTTCAAAACAACAAGAGTTTCTCACAGTTTCATTCATCCTGACTTACTGTAACAGCACTGTGCCATTTGGGATGGTCGGGGAACTCTGCAACCAGAACATCTTCAGACTGTTGAGTACCAATGGTGTGGTAGTACAGCTTCTGATTGATGTTACAGGTTATCTCTGTGCCTTTACCAAAATGGAGAAAAAGTTTTATGGGTAATTAGTTCTAAAATCCAATTAAATCGGTTGTTACTCTGACGTCTCTTTTCCTCACCATCAGTTTTTCCTTCCTGGCATGGGTAGCTGTTGTAAAAGACTCCTTTTGCATCGTGTGTCCAGGCCAAGCAGCTAAATTTGACCCTTTTGAGTACATCGGGGAGCGACGTGAGGTCATCTGCCTTCATGAAATGTACCGTTACCCAGTCTGACCCGCTGCTGCTCAGACCATAGGCAAAATATTCACATTCCTCTGACAGACGACCCACTGCATGGAGAAAGGGACAAAGAAAAGGTGAGTCAGCCCTCTGCTTGTGAGTGCATGAGAGGGCTTCTGTACAATGATGTATGGAGTATCTGTTCAAAGCAGGTATGGCTCACTCTTCAGCGCCACAGTGCCATCTTCAGACAGCTTGTTGGGGTCAAAGAACACAGTGGCGGCTCCATCCAGTGAGTCCTGCACATACAACACATCCTGGTTCTGCAGCCCTTTGTTGTGAAAGTAGAAAAACCTGAAAATAAAAACAGGAAATGAAGTGGCAGCAAACATGTTGTAACATCACGCATGTACAGTACTTGAAGTAGGTTTCTCTTGGCTCCTCAAATGAATTAGTACCTGTTCCCTCTTTTATAAGGGCAGCTGTATTTGGGATAGTCATAGAGCTCAGTGAGACGTTGGTGGTACTGTGGCCGAACAGCACACTGCTCCAGGTAGGGCATAGTCAGCTTGTTCTGCTCCTCAACAAAGGCCTAAGAAAGAAACTAATTCAATGTTTGTTTGTTTTGTTAGTTATTATGTTGTTTTTATAAGAGTCTTTCTGACATCAACGTACCATTGTTTCTTTGCTGTCAGGGTCTTCCAGCCAAGCATAGGGATCACAGATCTCTGTTCCATGGTAGTCATCAATCTGTTGACAGACACAAGATTAACAGAAACTCACGCCGAGGATCATGTTTATATTTGATATTAAGAGATAAGATTAGCCTTTACTGCCCCACAGCTGGGAGAAATTTAACATTTAAATGAAAGCTAAAACTTAAATTAAGGCTAAATATTTGACAGTGCAGCACTATTTTTTTTTTAAATCATTCATTTTTTTTAAATCATTCATTGGAACTGTACAATGTGACTGAAATATGTGAACAACCTGCCTTGTCTGTATCATGTCTTGTCATTGGTCTGTACTAGATTGTGTGGAACAACAATACTGTTCATGCAGCAGTAGGAACCATAGATTATATGCTCATTCTGGGGCTTTGGATACAACTGAGTCTGTTAAAGGAGGAAAAAAACAAACCAAGAAAAGAAATCTGTGTGAAAATATATTTGTGTCTGTCTAAATAAGCCTTTCTATGGAGGCTGGGGGAAAACAAGATAATTCTACACAAACAATACGGGAGCTTGAAATTATTGTTATCTTTTCCTGCCATTATATATAATTAAAAGTTAATTGTGTATGTTATGAGTCCTAATGAAATAAGTTTAGAAATGGGTTTATTACAGCACAAAATAAAAACCTTGGCCATTACAACCTTTAAAGCATTATCCTAAAAGTCCAAAAAGTAAAATGAAAATAACCGGGCATGTTATCAGACTTCATGATGAGTATAATTAAAACAGAAAATAAATCAACTTCGTCAGAAACAGGGAGGAGCAGTGGTCAGTTGAGATTACCGTAACTGACGGAGTAGGCACACCCCGGTGGAACTGAATCGAGAGGTGGCAACAACAGAAATACGGCATATTATCGAACATTTAAATGCATGTTGACAGCTGTTTTAAAGTTCCTGTTTCGTTATAATTCCACTGTATTCCTGGAGAGTGTCTTCCTGTTGTCGCTGTTGTGTGTTTGACAGGAGTCAAAGAGCAGCTGCTTTCACTGACCTTACTCTCGTCTCGTCGAGCAGCCGGGTACTTAAACGCCATGATGGTTGAGTTTTTTAAAAGACTTTCACCGTCTACCGAGTCAATTGACTTTCTTTATCTGTCGTTTCAACCCGTTGTGAATGCCGTGACATCAGCAGACCAAAGACCGCCGAGAAGTGAAAGTAAAACCAGCGCACTCGTGTTTTCTTGCCCTCCCACATAACGTTTGTATTGCTATCTTAGTGAGGACATTCGGCTTTAACTCACCGTAACCTTTGAACCCAAACCCAGTCCTAACCAGGTACTGTCGCTGCACATTAAAACGTCTCCGATATGAGGCTAAATCTTCCCGTAATGTCCTCACTACCGGTGTTAACAAAAACGTAAGCTGGTCCTCACAAAAATGGCTCTACAAGTACACACACACACCTGGCTGTCAAATCAAGCATACGGCTCCGCGCATGCGCAAAAGGTGTTCGAATGCGCATCAAAAAATCGTACCAAAAAAGTGGTAAAAAGTAGTAGCCTCACTATATTTAATAACTTTAATGGTTTAGTAACAACAGCCACAAAAATAATACTAACTAATAGTAGTGGTAGTTTAAGCAATAACATTAGTATTAGTATATTCTTTTTCAGACAGGAAACAACTAAGTGAGACTGCTTTGTGTCTGGTATGAACCACTTTTTGAACTAACTTTTCATAAGATAGGTTTTTATTGTCCCACAGCTGGGAAAAGTAAAATTTTACAGCTGCAAACTTCAATTCAGTTCAAATTTCAACTATGTAAAACGGCAGTTGTACAATTATACCATCTTATCATCGTAACGTAATTTATAAAGCAAGTCAGTGTTGAAGTGCAGAACGTCTGTGTGGATGTGTGTGTGGTCTGCTGGGAGCATTTCTGACTTTCCTTACTTCAAATTACATGTCAACCTCTGGTAAACTATTAACACCAAGTTTCTAAATGCGTTACAAATATCACTTATTCTTGTTTTTCAGGTGGGTGTGTTCGGATATAAAAAGTGCAGTTTTTGTGCCTATATTTTCATTTCATAATTTTTCGGTTCAAAAGTCATCAATGGCTCAAATGACAAATTGTCCACTGATTTATCAACTTATCAGCTAATCACTTCAATTCCAAAGTTTTTACACAAACACCCTTCTTGTCAAGTAACCATGTTGCATATCTTCTGTTTGACCTGTGATCAACAAGAATAATAAGGTAATAATTCACCTTTCTTTTTTTCTTATCACGGAAGGAGGACAAAATATTTCCTGCATTGGGGAAAATTTTAATGGCCAAACCCAACAAGGAAGACGATCGCATTTAAATGTAAGCAGAATCTCTGCAAAGAAAATAATATGACATCACAATGTCATATTATTTTAAAAAATTCCCATCTTCCCTCACATCGTGATTTTCCAGGCTGTCATATCGTAGATAATCAGAGTTGTTTAGTGCAGCACTTATT
>NW_027613902.1:0-32167 GCF_965212315.1 Lampetra planeri
AAGACTGGAGAAAAGGACGCTTCTGAGGAGGCCGGTTTTCCGTGTTGCTGGCTGAGGCAGCGCCGCCTGCCCTCTTCTTACAGGAACCAGGTGTGGTGTGGAGAGCAGAGCCCAGAGGGGGCAGCTCCGCCTGGGCAGCCTGCGTTTGAGCCAGAGTCTCTGCTTTCCGCCTTAAATCCGCTTTGACCAGCATCAGGCTGTTCTGCATCTCCAACAAGATCTGGTCCTAAGAGGAAGTCAGTGAAAAGGGTTAAATGAGACCACGGGGGTGGGGGAGGGATGGGGTGGTGAAGGTGATCCGGGGGAAGGCCGAGTTAACAGAAGAGCGAGGAAAAAAAAAACACCTGCATGTGGTAATCACCCGGCAGAGATGTTAGATGCATTCATTTAGTTTAAAAGCTGATTGTGCATTTAGAATGTTAGTGAAGAGTAGAGGGAGAGAACAAGAACAAAAAATTCAGAATTGCACTCAAGTTAACAATTACAACCTCATTAAAGTTCAAGCATGTATCGTCGGAACGGAGCAGACACGACATGTTTCAGACGTGGGTTAGTCCCACTGACCAAAACGCTGGCACATTCACCATCTTGGTGTAGTTTATTTTATTCTGTGCGAATCCGATGTGGAGCAACCGACCATCTGTGAATCACCTCGGAAAAGTGCGCCGATTAGTCAGAGCGCGATTTGAACCACAGGACGAACACCATCTGCAGCGTCATCTGTGTCTTCCTCTTGACTGGTGAACTGTTCTCTGTCACACAATGAACAGCAGGGGGCAGGGGGCCAGTGCGGCGACACAAGTTGGAATGCTACATTTATCACATCAATGGTTGATATTTTAGTCAAAGGTGTCTACACGGTAACAGCTGCCGCAAACATGACCAGCTCCAGAAGAGATCAGGAAAACCAGGGCTGAAGACTGAACGTGCCTATAGTTACGGTTGGAACTGCCTGGTCTTCATTCAGAGTTTTTCAGTACGTTGTGTCAGAGGACAGAAGACTGAGCAGGAAAGGAGTTTATAATACGCCGTGCTGTACATGTACCTGTTTGAATAGAGTTGAATCTGCAGCAGTTAACGCCTGACGCAGCCTCTCGCCTCCAGTGTTGCGACAGCACGCTCGTTCACCAGACTGCAGGTCTGTTCCAAGCTTCTGTAAATCCAGACGCAGCTGACGCAGATTCTGTTGAGACAACACCGTGTTCTCATTTGAGCGCAAGCAGCCTTACATGAGGAAAAACGGTATTTGCTGTGGCTGATGTCGTCGAGCTGCTGCGCACTACCCGCTGACCCTCCTCCAGCTTGCGGTTCACAGCACCAGTGAGGGCGCCGGTTGAACCTGGGACTTCCAGCTGCATCTTCAGCTTGGTCAGCTCTGTGGAAGCAAGCAGCACAAGACAGTCAGCTACTGTCAACACTGTGTTGTCGACACCCAACAGCAGCACCTTGTGTCTTCGTCAGCAGCTCAGCACGGCACTGGTCAAGTTCGGCGCGCAGTCTGTTGGCGTCGGTCTGAATACTGAGGCGCTGGGACCGTCGAAGCCCAGACTCTTCCTGTGGAACTGACGAGACCGACTCCGCTTCTTTCTTTTCTTGCAGGGCAGCAGTCAAAGCTTCAATCTCCTCATCACGCTCCTGACAGGATGAAATGGACAAAAACTAAATGTTCACGCAAACACTAAGCAGCTTCTTTATTTCTGGCAAACGATGAGCTAAATATCCATCACTACAAAATAAACATCATTCACCAATAGTCCACTTTTCTTTTTCTTCTACATTATTCAGTCAGCTCTCACCTTGAGCTCTTGGCTGTAGAATTTCTTCAAATGCTTCTGCAGGTTCGTGATCTTGTCCTCGTACCGCTCCTCAGTTAGCGCCTTCTGGGCCTCCAGGGTCTCACTAGTGCAGGAAGTCAGTTCAACTTATCTGCATCCATTTTATATTGGTAACACCAGGGTTTTCCCCCCTCCTCACTGTTTTATTAATGTCCTCAACACGCACCTGAAACCATCTTGCATTTCAGAGATGACCTCCATCATCTCAGAGACCACCTGCTCTCTCACGTTTGCCTCAAGAGTTTCCTTTTCTTCCCGCTGCCCGCTGCACTTCTCTCTTCAGGACGTCGATGGCGCGCAGCAAAGCCTTATTACAAAGCAGCAAGCTGTTAGGAGCACTGTAACAACAACAACTAACCACGTTTGAATGACGCGGAACCATTGAACGACGGATTCACATGTGAACGTGTTGAAAAACAAAAGAAAAACTTGTGAAATGTGGTTGTGGGGACAAAAGAAAAAAAAACACGTTTTTGTTACCTCCATATTTAACATGGTGACGTCCCCATCTTCAACATCACTCTCATCCTCTTCCTCTTCCATGAGGGAGCTTTCATTTCCATTTGCATTTTGCTCGCTCAGCAGAGACAAGATGTAGGCCACCCTGGTTTTTGTGGACGGGCCATGGACAAGCTGAAAGGAAATCAGGGTCAACACTCTTTGGATTTCTCCCTTCAGACGAGGACGAAGCAGAAAGGCTCAGTGAGGAACCATTGCCTACCTGTGAGGCAATGGCTGAGAATTTCAGAGCTTGTAGAGTCTCATCGTAGATCGAGGCACATGGGTTGATGTTGACCACCATGCTGGAGGTCCCTCGGCCACAGAAGAAACCCTGCAGCACGCGGGTCAGTTTACTGTCCCTGAAGGGCACCATTTGAGGGGGGCGGGACCTGTGGATGTTATCAAAACACTCTAAAAATGCAAGCAAAAGCCACTTTGTGACTATGAAGTTCACCATCTTTTGAGAGGTGCCGTGCTTTTTCTTCAATCCCTCAGTATTCCGTCCTTCCTGGATATGCTCCAACATACTTGTTGTTCTGGTTGTGCCTCAAAGCAGCGATGCAGCGTCCCAGTGTCAGTAGGGAGGTGTTGATGTTGGTCGCCTCCTTCATTCGTTCTCCATTGCACTGCTCTTTACATCGCTCGGACCCGGCGAGATCACACACAGTCAGCCTACGGGGGGAGACACGCCGGCTTCATTACAGCTCTAAATGATTCATACAGGAGATTTCGAGGTACAAAGGTTCGTGAGAATCGACACGTACTCGCTGATGTGTGTGGTCGGGCCGGAATGTTCCACTGGGTGAATATGCAGGACACGAATGGAGAAAATGCTGTGACTGAGAAGATGCAGCAGGTGTGAGTGAAAACTAAAATACTATGAAATAGTTTTGAAGGTAAAAGTTGAATGTTCTCATACCTGCGGCTGGAGTTTTGGTTGAGGTGGGTGCTGGCAAAAACTTTGGTTGCGCCGCCCGATCTTCAGAATCCGCCAGGCCTCCTCGGCATTGCGCACCTGGACCCAGGTGAGGTCTAAGACAAATAGGATCAGTTCGCAGAACAACGAATTATTGCAACATCGCCATTACAGAGAGAAGGGTTAAATGTAATTTTACCCTTTACGTAAGGATTGCCGTGTTTGTCGTCACTAAGACGCAGCGTCACCCTTTTTCTCGGCTGCAGGGAGGGTGCGGCATCCAGCAGGTCGTAGACAAACTCATTGTAGATCTCGTAGAAGGAAACCCAGACAGAAAACTGCACCCCTTCCTCCAGGTCGTCCCCTCCACTGTGAGAAAGGCTGTCAGGCTCCAGACAAACACTGTCAGTGTCTGCACAGAGTGGACAAGAAAGATGGAAGACCTTTTAGAAGACGGTAAGACTGTACTCATCCCATGTTGTTGGTTTTTATTTTTTGTCTTGTCTACTCATTTAACTTTATTGTCCAGTCACAATTTCACCAATAAAAAGAATAACAAATTAAAAGACAGTAAGAGCCAAGTCAGGTTTCATTAAGAGCACATTCTCCCTCAGGTGTCCTCACCCTCCAGCTGAGTCGCAATGTTACTTGTGGAAGAGAGTCCTCCAATGCCGCTGTCCCAAACTGTAGTGGTTCCAGCTCGACGAGACCTCAGGTTCACATCCTGGAACCAACCAAGTGTAATGCACATATTCCTGCCTGATAAGGTATGAGTACTCGTCAGAGAACCTCTGTGTAAAAATAGTTTCTGTTTACCTCTTTGAGCAGAGAGTTTCTGCGCATTTCCTCAATCCTGACCTCAGAGGGCGCTAACTGTCTTACATCCTGGCACAGGACAGGCTTCAGGTCCAGGGCACCATACAGGCGCCCCTGCAGTTTTCTGAACAGCGATGCTAAAGCCCGAGGTAGAAGACCTGCCTCTTGACCCGTTCCTGCCAGTCAAATTACAATGGTTCTCAACAGTCACGCCTTGAGCACGTCTCAAACATCATCACTGAAAGTTGTGTCAGCCTCATTTTTATTACAGTGTAACCTCTAATACCAAAGACAATCTGAATAAACCAGTCACTTACTCTGGAAGTTGAATTCGGAATGGACATTTTCTTATGGAATTAGTTGTATGATGTTGGATTTTAAGTTTGATTTAAATTTAATTCTGCGTTAAAGAGGAATTTAACGTCCCATGTAAAACGCACTAATTGTAAACTAGCCTGCGGAGGTTGTCTGGGTGAAATGTAATAAAGAATCTCACCTTGAATGGTGTACGTCTTTCCAGAATTCGTGATGCCATATGTGTAGAGGAGCCTGTTCTCTCCTTGAAGCACATCCACTACCATCTTCTTCATTGAGCTCTCAAAGAATTCTTGTTGTGTCGTTTCTGGTCCAAAGATCTAAGAAAGTTGGATGATACCAGGCATCATAAATATGTAAACCTTTTGAAATATCTTGGAGCCCTCATGCTGGAGTAAATGCTACAAGGCTCCAAGATTCCCGCTGACACTCTTTGTGTTGCACATGTTTTAGAAACAGAAGAAGAAACACAGAAATGAACCACTCTGACAAAATTCCCAGACAGGTAAACATGTGTAGCTCTGTTACCTTAGAGAAATTAAACTTGTGCATGCTCTCTGATATGCCCCTCTCTGCAGTCCTCATGTTCTGTGAGCACTTTGGCGCCTTGAGCAGCAGAGTCTCCTCATCTTGAACAGCGACACAACCCTGCAAGGTGTGTGTTCATTTAAAAGGCAAACTGGGGGGGGGGCTACTAGAAATGCTGGCTGTCAAGAGTCGAACCTGTTCTTCGCCTCTCTCTCTCTCCGACTCGGTGAGTGGCCGAATGCGAAGGTAAACCTTCACTTTCTCAGAGATTCCTTCACCACCACTACCTTGTCTCGCTGATTGTTTCTAGTAACACAAAGTAAAAACGTTAAAGCTGGAAAGGAAATATGTCAGTCAATTGCTGCTTCTCGTGACAAACATACAATTTATTTCGGTATGACAAGATGAATGTTCACAATCTTCACAACAACTAACGAGTGGACATGTTAGAAGGACACCAGACAGAGCATACTACTATTCACTCCTACCAGTCCTGAAGTAGATGGTTGGGTGTCCAGGCCGGGGGAAATGACTGAGATCTCAGGCAGACGTAGCCTCCCCAGTCCTCCATACTCTGCTGCGGTGGACTCAAACACAGCCATCTCCTCCTCGTCATCAGAGGGGCATCCGCATGGGGAGGTCAGAGACATTGCCATGTTCACCTGTTGGAAGCATAGAATGAGTGTGTGCCTAGGAAAGTAAGTGAGACATGTTTAAATCTGGCTGTGAGCCAGGGGATGAAACTTAACAGCAACAACTCTGACAGTCAAGTTCATGCAAATGTGTCAGTCAGTAATCCGGAAACAATGAAGCACTGGGGTAACTTTGGTACCCTGTGGGCGCCAGCTCCCTGGTTAATGTAATGAGGGTGTGTCAAGAAACAAGTCTGGAGAGCACACAGACCTTCAAAGTAAGTGTCTTAGTAGTCAAACCGGAAAATGATTTCCTCAGGAAACCGCCTGACCCGACACTGGAAGCACTGGAAGGTTGCTATCATAATAATAATATCTTGAAGACATTATAGTAAATCTCTATTTCCCATTTGTTTAAAAAAAAGAGCAATGTAAGAACTTGGCAATTTAACACCGGTGTATTTTAAACGATCCAAATCTAATGCTAATATGGAGGTCAGGTTTTTCGGTTAGAATGTTCGGTAAGACAATCTGACCTCCATATTAAAATGATTTTTCCCTACAAATTTAACATACCAGGTTTACCAGCATCTTGTATTATCCTGACAACCACATAGGACCATGTCCAAATACCTGGAACAGTGTTTAATCTGTTTAATCTCGGACAGGCTACCGTAAACACAGGATCCCTAACGTCGCTGTGGTTGGCTAATTTAAAGATTTCTAGATACAAATGTACGTAATTCACCTTAAAACATGAATTGATTGATGCTTCTTTCCAGTATCTAAACGCTGTATTGTAGCTACTATCGGGTTAAGTGTTGTTTAATATGTAAAAGAAGACGAATCAAAGTTAAACTTACCTCAATTCCGTATGTTACTCGGAAGGTCGAAAAAGGGAAAACAAATCTTTAAATAATGGGGGAAAAAAAATCCCGTCTCACCAGCGAACAGCTCATTCACTTCGTTCGAACGGTGTGTGTGTGTGTTATTTTAACCAACTAACTGCATTCGGTTTTTGAACAATGCGCCTCCCCCGATGAGGGAGTCGCCCATTGGCTGAAACGCTGTACTTCCTGTCCTCTGATTGGCTGCTAGGAAGGTGAAGGTGCATCACTCAAACACATCCTCGTTAAACGTGGACGGATTCCGTCAGTTCCGGGCACATGTTGTCACGTTTCCAGACGATGGGGGGTTGTGACATGTAGGCACAGGATCTCACAAAGAATTTAATTCGTGTAATAAGAACAGCACAGCCAGAAAAGAGGCAAGGGTAGAATGTTACAGTGACGGTATAATATCACCAGACTCGATGAAACGGAGCATTTTATATGAGAGCATGAGTTCATATAAATCATAAAATGACAAATGTATTTAATTTGTATTACACTATTACCATTTACCCTATACATGATTACAGAACATTACACATGTATATGATTTAATAATACAGGATAAGACATAGACAGCTGAGAACACAAAGCCATATAAATATGATGCAAATTCATGTATTAGACAACAAATGAATGTGTTAGACCACATTTCTGACACCAAACATGTTGCAAGAGACACATTTATTTAAAGCAGTTATGCAATATGCTGTGTGCATTTATGTGTTTTCCTCTGAATTTATTTAAGTAAAAAAAGAGGAAAAAAATCCCCTGAACTACTGTAAGTCTGTGAAGGTTCTCAGCCATCCAGGTCATGGTTTCTTTGTCATAACCACGCACTGGTGGCGGGGTGTCCATCCCAAAGTGTGTGGTGACATGTCTGTGCAGGTTTTCAGTCTTCCAGGTCAAAGTATCTAGTTTTTGGGCAGACGACCCGAAACTCACACCTCTTTGTGTGAGTCAACAACCTAACATAGTATTAGTTGCAGGACTCCCTTCTCGTTCAGAACTCTGAACCCTGAAGTTTCTCAGGTGAAACATCCTCAAGCAAACGCGCAAGTCCAGTTGCCTATTTAACCCAGCAACACCCCTAAACTACCAAAAGGTTTTTCAACAACAAATTACAAGTATATATGTCAGTTGATGTAAGACACTTTAAAATTCCCAGCATCAGTGAAACAAACTATATTTATGGATATAATGGCTGCTTTTGTAGTGCCCAATGTTTTCAGTCATACATCAAGAATACAACACCATGAAGGGACATAAACTGTGTCCAGTATTGATGCAGGAAGTCCTGAGTACTCAGTTGTATTAATGTTGGAGCCTTTGTTTCTGCACACTGTGCTGGACACCGTAACCAAAGTAGATGAATAAACCTGTTTTGAGGAAAAGTCATTATTTTTTACAGTCACACTGATTAAATTAAGATCAGTTCACTATGATATTTGTCACTTACCTACAGCCATCCACACTGCATAGCGGATCCACGTGTCCACTCCGAGTTGAACCATTAAATAAATGTTGACAAAAGTGCTGAGAATAGGCAGCAGGGGCACGAAAGGAACCTTTACATTTGAAAAGGAAGGGACATTAGAGAAATAAAAAAAGTATCAGAGCAAAGAATATTTGTGATTAATTTTTCTTCACCGATTGAAGCAATGACTAAATAATTACAAAAGCAGCAGCTACAGTCAATGAAACATACCATAAAAGCAGCTCTTGATGTATTCTGTGGTTGTCTCCAGATTGTAAGGAAACTGAGAATCAATACCAGGGTGATCACAGAAACACAGAGCAAACTCCACCACTCCATGAACCGCAGGGAGTTCACAGTCCCAGATATGAGGAGACTTAGGATGACAGCTAAAAAGACTGCAGAGAAAATGTTCCAGTCAACATTAACGATGGAAATCTCTGATATATAGATCAGGAGTCAATAAAGAATATCACTTACTAATTAAAACAGTTAATAAAGACACATTTTTTGACGTCCGTGTGTTGGCTTGTGGAGGAGGAAATATAACTCCACTAAATGTAAAAGCTTCTGGTTTGCGGTTGTCCTCGTCATGGTCTGCTTGATATCTATAAAAGTCAGGTGATGTTAATAATAATAATAATAAATGTGTGTAATGATGAATTATTTTCCTTTCTGTTTATGGATACACTTATGACATAAATGTTTCTTTTCAACCTGCCTGCACCAATCATGTACTCTTAACAGCTACAATACACACTCCAGTACACATTAATGTAATGTCATGGAATTTAATGAATGAAATCATAGCATTAAATTTTAGTTTTTTGGTCAGTTCAGATTTTAAATCTTTGATTTCACTGTATTTATTCTCATTTGGGACTAAGCGGCATACATGTTTCCAATGCTTTAAATATGAATCATACCTTAAGACAAGGATGCATACTGCAACAAGTGTGTAGGCAAAAAGGGTTCCAATTGACATCATGTCTACCAGCGCTTTCAGGTCAAACAACATGGCCATGATAGCTGCAGATTACAAACATAAAATAATTTACATCACACACACACTTTAAATTGTCTCAAGTCATGTTGTGACTTTTACCTGCTACGACACCTGATGCCAGTGTTGCTATGACAGGACTCTGTCTGTCACTCAGTTTACTAAGGAGTTGGAAGAGAAGTCCATCTCTGGCCATGGCGAAGAGAACACGGGGCATCGGGAACATGGATCCTAGTAGGCTGCAGGTAAAACCTACCATTACATTATTCAAGCTTGTGTAATTTACATTTCTCTCAAGCTGTAATTGTGTTTCCAATGGACTACGGGCACAGTTCTGCTGATAAGACTGTGAGATCCAGCAGATGTGACAAATCAATCGTGATTCAATTCAAAGTCTTCTTTTTGTTTTTGAAGAGGCACACAGTGTTTCCTACCTTGTCGACAGTGCACAGAGGGATCCTACCGCCACTGCATACTTCGCAGGGCCCCAGCCAATGTACGTAAAGGCTGCTGGCAGTGGACTGTGAATGCTAAGTAAATAGTATGGCATCATAAGAGTCAGGGCAGCCGACACACCAAAATAAGCCAGGAAGCAGATGAGGAGGGACGACACGATGCCAAGCGGGATTGACTTTTGGGGGGTTCTGCACCTCCTCTCCTATAGAAAAAACAAACTTTATGTCGTACCGATATGTTGTGTTTGGTATTGTGCTGGGACCTTCAGTCCTGCGGTGAACTGTATAAATGATTTTACCTGTTGTGGCAATGCAGTCAAATCCAACAAATGCATAAAAGCAAGTAGCTGCTCCTGCTAATGTTCCCTCAAAGCCAAAAGGGAAAAATCCCCCACGGCCAAGTCCAGTAGTTTCATTGACTGATGTGTTGTTTCTGTAATGAATACACATGATTATCTGATATTCGATCAAGCAATAACTGGCAAATGATCATGATATATCTTAACCATATTATGCCTAGGAAATAAAACAAATAAGCAAATAAAAAACAAAGCAAAAATCAGCATTACTTACTAACTATAGACAATGGCACGTAACTCTAGGTACGGTTATGTATCGAAGATGCATATTTTAATTTGTAGATTTTATTGTTTGTAGAAAGAAGTGTTCATACTCATGTCCATTTTGTAGAGAATCTTCACCAGTGTTCCAGTTGTTGATGTCTCCCTTTATCAAGCCAGAGAGGATGACAAACAGCAGCACTAAGATGTTGACTGCTGTAAAAACCTTATTTACAATGGCTGACTCTTTCACACCAAACGCAAGAATCCCTGGAGAAGGAATACACGGATGATACAATCAATACAACATACAAAGTTTGTAGTTCTCCTTATATTACACGGGGACTTTTTTATTGTTTCGAAACAGCAGGGTGTTTTTAATAAAACTCGCCTGCCAAGAGCATTATGAGAGCAGCTGCAAAGAAGTCTGGGTAAGGAGCTAAGCCCGGTAAATCCATTGCAGCATGTTTTCCCAAAGAATTGGCAATTTTATTTCCGATGAGGTCATCGAAGGTTCCACTCCAGGCTCTGGCTACACTGGATGTACCTAATGAAACAAAGACCAGCAAATTAATGAAACACATGAAATGTCATTTGTAGAGTCTGCACATGAGGGGGGGAAATTGCATTTGAATTCAAAGTGGTATTATGAATACCTATGACATAAGACAGCAACAAGTTCCAGCCAGTGATAAAAGCCCATATCTCGCCCACAGTCACATAACTGTACAGATAGGCAGAGCCAGTCTTGGGAACCCGCGCGCCAAATTCAGCATAGCACAGTCCTGCAAAGACAGAGGCTGTGGCTGCAATCAGGAAGGAGATAATGATACTTGGTCCAGCCACAGCTCTGGCCACTTCACCCGACAGCACATAAACGCCAGCCCCCAGTGTGCTGCCCACCCCCAGAGCCACCAGGTCCAGTGTGGTCAGGCAGCGTCGAAAGTTGGACACCTCTCCTTCAGGCTCCAGAGGTTTCCTACGTGAAATGCTCTGTAGGAAGACCAGTATCTTTGCACCAGACATCCTGTTGATCAAGATATGATGTGCTCAGGGGATTGATTGACACACAGTGACTCTAAGATGGTACAACTGAGAATGACACAGAAACCAAACGTATCCTAGAAGACAGAAGGTTGGATTTAGCAGCACAGCACATGGTTGCATGAGGATACACAATTTTCAATTGCACTAACAAAAATAATGTGGAACAATTGCTTACAATAACCATTAAGAATGTCAGAATTCCAGAAAATATAAAATTAGGAACAATAAATAACAAATTCAAGTATTTGTATGTGTAGTATGTTGTAGTAGTCACTTTATGTGGTATGTGCATTGGAAGTATGTTCGTGATGGTGAAGGCAGTTTTTAGTTGATGGTAGAGTTAATATATGTTAATATGTTAAGGTATTTCTTTAAGCAAATTCCTCTACATTGAACCTTAGTATCACACACACACACACACAATATCAACTTCATAATATCACAAGCAGCTTTTAGTTTTTAGATGCATTTGCTATTTCTTATAATTATGTTGTACAATGACCTAGTAAAATTCGGCATATGAATAATTTCTTGACATATTGATCATAATGATTCTTTCTGTGATTGGAGAGGGTGTAAACTAACAAACTGCAAATTCTTAAAGTGTCCTTACCTTTTCAGCTCAGTGTTGCAGCGTGAGTGAGAGAGCACACTGTCTGTCAGGACGCTTCCATCCATTCACTCCTACCAGCGCTACATTTTTTACACATTATGTTACATTTCAGACGTGTGTGCCATTTCTGGAAAAGGGGATCAGAATGATTTGTTTGAGCAAACTGCATAGGTTGATAAAGTTGTTGTGTGGAGGATGTGACGGAGGCCATTTTAAAAATGTTAACAATAACAATGACAAATTGAAAGAATGTTCTCATGAATGTGTAGTGAATTATAAAATATTCCCACATTGGATTTAGAGGAGTTAAGGTTTCTTTCTGTGGATCTACATCAACATCTGCAAACAGAAAGTAGATTTCTGAATCTGCTGTTGATCACACAGCTGGAGGGATAGAAGCTCTGAGTGACAAGCTACAACAATTTTTTTCCATCTCTCAGTGTCTGATGTCCCGTGAACAAAGCTTTGGTCTGGGACATGAAGAGTCAACAGGTTGTAAAGTGAAATTGTTTTCACGGGAGACCTCTGCTCAGCAACAAACTGAAGACTCGTCAGAGCATACGAAAAGTCGAAATGTTTGAGAAACCTACAGGTGCAATCCATTGCTTCCAGGGTTCGAGCCATGATCCAACCCCGGATGTCCGACTGATTCAACCAGCCACCCTGATGGAGAGGAACAAACACAAGTTTATTTTTAATGGGATCATGAATGTGTGGATATTGAACTGGGGCTCAGTATGTGAAATATAAACAATGAAAATATATCAGACCGTACTGAGAAATTATTGTAAGGACTTTGAATCAGAGTAACACTTAACACTAAGAACTATTTCAGGAGGGATGAACTGTGTGTAACTTCATTAGCTGAAGGAAATGGACTACCCCTCTCGCTGTTAATGATTCATCTGGAGAAAGAGGTTCAGAGAGCCTCTGTCCAGCAAACACATTCAGCACTACTCAGGATAGTTTAGTTTCAGGCCTTCAAACTCACAGCTACAGTTTATGTCTTTCTAGTGTATTTAAATACACTCTGGAGTTAATGTGGTAAGTCTGATTCTGTACTATTTTATAAATTTGATGTTTTGATAGAGTACATTAAAGAATGTATCATTGAATCAATTAAATGATGCGTTTGTTAACCAGCAGATTTAATTCAGCTGGAATCATATGATCTTGATGTTTTTAATCATTTTGGAATACGGATCAACTTTTACAATAGATGTAAATTATGTAGTAGTATAAGTAGTGTTATGTAGTTTTTATCTGAGTTTGTTTTACCATTTCACAGTGTTTGCCATTATACACATTGACAACAATACATGGTGGAAATGTGACTACAAAAGTATGTTTCCATCCATACCAACAGCATTGTGAAGCTGCAGTTAAATTGTAAAGGGCTGTGGCAAGAGGAGAACAAAGAAGTTTTGTAGGCGTTACTTCATTATCACAGTTCTGCCCCAGCATTTTTCCAGCAGTATTAGCCAGATGCAGCAGGGCTGCTATGGCTTTTCTCCATGGTGACTGGGTTCACTGGCCACAGCGCGAGATGGAGCATTTGCAGGAAGGAGGCTCATTAGAGTGTGACTTCACTCTCAGCTCATGTAAATCCTGCGTCTATTTCAGTTGAGAAGGATAATTAAGGCAGTATACTTACACAGTTACCGAGTCACTGGAGATTCTGAATAATGAAATGAACCTCTTCAGAGACTTAAGGAGAAGAGAAAACCTACAAGGTAATAACAGCCCGGGGTCATGTTGGCTCCTCGTTGGTGAAACACAACCAGTAGTCATCAAGAACATATTAGCATTTCACCAGTGTTTCAATTAAAACGTTTTCCCTTTTTTCCTATAGGAATCTCACATTGATATTAAGTACAATTTTACACCAATATTTTCTTTGTCTTTCTCCTTTCAGACCTTCCCAACGGTGCGAACATGAGTAACACAAAGCAGCGACACAGGCAGATTGATGGGAAGAGATAGTATCTAGAAAACCTTCAGACTGGAGAATTGTTAATTAATCCTACATAACAACAACAAACATGCGACTTGTTCTGTATTATGTGATACTCTTGGGGTCCAGTTTTGTCATTTCCACTTATGGGCCACATCAACGTGCACAGATGACTGGGGATATTCTGCTTGGAGGTCTTTTCCCCATACACTTTGGTGTTGCATCCAAAGACCAGGACCTCGCAGCTCGGCCAGAGTCCACACAGTGGTGTCAGGTAATACCTGGGACCAGTTCACGAGATATTAAGATGCATCTCTGAACCTGAAAACTAGGTGTCATCTATGTCTTCGCAGGTTCAATTTTCGGGGGTTCCGTTGGCTCCAGGCCATGATTTTTGCAATTGATGAGATTAACAACAGCAGCACCTCCTGCCCAACATCACACTGGGCTACAGGATCTTTGACACATGCAACACCGTCTCAAAAGCCTTGGAAGCCACCCTTAGCTTCGTGGCACAAAATAAGATTGACTCCCTGAATCTGGATGAATTCTGTAACTGCACAGATCATATCCCATCAACCATTGCAGTTGTTGGAGCAGCTGGATCAGCAGTGTCCACAGCAGTTGCAAACCTACTGGGACTTTTTTATATTCCTCAGGTGAGCAAATGAAAGCGTTTCATCAAGCCAAGCCAGAAATAAAAATGATTTTCACATAAGCAATAGCGAGGTGCAGATTTATAAAGTGAGAACTAATGATTGACAAATGACATGAAATCTTTTCTGTTTCAGATCAGCTATGCGTCTTCTAGTCGCTTACTGAGCAACAAGAACCAGTACAAGTCGTTCATGAGAACTATTCCTACAGACGAATACCAGGCCACAGCCATGGCAGACATAATAGAATACTTCCAATGGAATTGGGTCATCGCTGTGGCCTCTGATGATGACTATGGGCGCCCAGGGATTGAAAAGTTTGAGAAAGAGATGGAAGAGCGAGACATCTGCATTCACCTAAATGAACTGATTTCTCAGTACTTTGAGGATGATGAAATCCAAGCTCTGGCCGACAGGATTGAGAACTCCACAGCTAAAGTGATTGTTGTGTTTGCCAGTGGGCCCGATATCGAGCCTCTAATAAAAGTGATGGTCAGGAGAAACATCACCGATCGTATCTGGTTAGCCAGTGAAGCGTGGGCAAGCTCATCCCTCATTGCTAAACCAGAGTATCTGGATGTTGTGGCCGGGGACGATTGGTTTTGCCCTAAAGGCAGGTTCCATACCAGCATTTAAAGAGTTCTTACAACAGGTCCACCCAATGAAAGATAGTCATAACGAGTTTGTCAGGGAATTTTGGGAAGAAACGTTCAACTGTTACCTGGAGGACAGCCCCAGACTCCATGAAAGTGAGAATGGCAGCACGAGTTTCAGACCTTTGTGTACTGGTGAAGAAGATATCACCAGTGTCGAGACACCATACCTGGACTACACCCACCTTCGTATATCCTATAATGTGTATGTTGCAGTTTATTCTATTGCACAGGCGCTGCAGGACATCCTCACCTGCACACCTGGACATGGACTTTTTGCAAACAATTCCTGCGCCGATATCAAGAAAATGGAGGCATGGCAGGTAAAATGTGTGAAGTAATTCGATATTAACCGACTCAATTCACACGCGTGCACACAAAAGCTTAACCTGGAATCTGATTTATAGGTCTTGAAACAACTCAGACATTTGAACTACACCAACAGCATGGGGGGGAAAGATGCGATTTGAAGAAAATGCTGACTTGCAGCAAACTACACCATCGTAAACTGGCACAGGTCGGCTGAAGATGGCTCTGTGGTGTTTGAGGAGGTTGGATACTACAATATGCACACTAAGAGAGGAGCCAAGCTGGTTATTGACAAGACAAAGATTCTGTGGAACGGATACAGCTCTGAGGTTTGAAAGTTTGTTCCTTCTTATGGATTGTCCATGGCCTTTGGTCATATTTGCCTTGAAGGTGAAAAGAAAGAGAAAGTAGAAAGAAAAGAAAGTATTCTTGCTTAATTTTAAGTATATTTGAGTCAATTTAATGAATGTAAGAATGAATGAAGGATGAATGTATTTGCTAATATTTGTATTTGGAAACATGCTTTATAAAATTGCCAGGAGTTTGAGTGCTAGAAGGAAGTGAAAAAGGGATTTCCTTGGGTTTATCCAATTATTCGAATGGTCTCATGGTTGTAATTCTCATCCTGCAGGTGCCATTCTCCAATTGTAGTGAGGATTGTGAACCCGGCACAAGAAAGGGGATCATAGACAGTATGCCCACATGCTGCTTTGAATGCACAGAGTGCTCAGACGGAGAGTATAGTAACCATAAAGGTATTTTGAAGAAAACCCTTCACATTCTTGAGAAATTCAAATATTACACTTGTTGCAGTTGTAATGCAGATGCTCTTTTCATTTATACAGATGCCAGTATTTGCACCAAGTGTCCAAATAACTCCTGGTCCAATGGAAACCACACATTCTGCTTCTTGAAAGAAATTGAATTTCTCTCCTGGTCAGAACCATTCGGTATCGCACTGGCCATATGTGCAGTTCTGGGTGTTGTCTTGACAGTGTTTGTCATTGGAGTGTTTGTCAGATTTCGCAACACCCCAATAGTGAAAGCCACCAACCGAGAACTATCCTACTGCTCCTGTTCTCTCTTATCTGTTGCTTCTCCAGTTCTCTCATCTTCATCGGAGAGCCACATGACTGGATGTGCCGTTTGCGCCAACCTGCCTTTGGTATCAGCTTTGTTCTTTGCATCTCCTGCATCCTGGTGAAAACTAATAGGGTGCTTTTGGTATTCGAAAGCCAAAATCCCAACAAGTTTCCATCGTAAATGGTGGGGATTAAACCTCCAGTTTCTCTTGGTGTTCCTGTGCACATTTGTCCAAGTAATGATTTGTGTGGTCTGGCTGTACAACGCGCCTCCTTCCACCTATATGAATCACGACATTGATGAGATCATTTTTATCACCTGCAATGAGGGCTCTGACATGGCTCTGGCTTTTCTCATTGGCTACACATGCCTCCTGCAGCTATATGTTTCTTTTTTGCATTCAAATCACGGAAACTCCCAGAAAATTTTACAGAAGCCAAGTTTATTACCTTCAGTATGCTCATATTCTTTATTGTTTGGATCTCTTTCATCCCTGCTTACTTTAGTACTTATGGCAAGTTTGTCTCAGCCGTGGAAGTCATTGCAATCCTGGCATCAAGCTTTGGGATGCTGGCCTGTATTTTCTTTAACAAGGTCTACATCATCCTCTTCAAACCCTTCAGAAACCACTATCGAGGAAGTCCGAATGCAGCACCGCAGCCCACGCCTTCAAAGTGGCTGCCAAAGCTACGCTAAAACACAAAACAGTGTCAAGAAAAAAGTCCAACAGCATCGGTGGATCATCTGCTTCCACCCCATCGTCATCCATCAGCCTCAAGACGAACGGCAATGACTGTGAACCACCCTCAGGAAAGCACAAGCCAAGGGTGAGCTTTGGCAGTGGCACTGTCACTCTGTCTTTGAGCTTTGAGGAATCACGAAGGAGTTCTCTCATGTGATTGTGTTAATGTCACTAACTAATGTTTTTTGGACCCCATCTCAAAATGTATGTGTCACACTGTTTTATCTTCTATATCTTGTTAGCCTGCAGGGAAACCATGTCAGTTCAACTAATACATGCTAAATAAATCCCGTTTCTAGTAATATTCTCAGCACAACTAACTAACTTACTAAAGTAAGTAACTTAGCTAGATAACATACACAATCTTTTTTTTTTTTACAATTAAGCAGTATATGAAAACTATGAAAACTGTGTGTGCCTGTGTGAAGTTATCACCTCATGTATTGAAACAAAATACTTGTATTATTTTAGAGCTAAATCAGGTTTATTTAGACTACTGTCTGATCTTATGTCAGACAAAGCCTATGATGATACTAGGTAAATTAAACCTCACGACTAAACAGATGATATATCATAATGATTGTACAGTGTATATTCCACCACCATGAGGCCGAAATAGCTATTTGTGATCTATATTTATCTGCTTAACGTCAGAATTAATATTTATTACGTTTTACGTTTCTTGATAAAATGATATTAGTTAATTACGTTATGTTATTAAATTTCTATGGTGAATATCATATGAATTAATAGACAAATTTTCTCTCGCTGTGGTATCAGACTCTGTGGCGCAACGGTAGCGCGTCTGACTCCCAGATCAGAAGGTTGCGTGTTCAAATCACGTCAGGGTCAATTGGTATTTTTATTCCCCCATCTTCCTAAATTTCCCTCAGGATCATTACAACAGCCATTATCTAAAAATGCATGGGTGAAACTCTCATCTGTTTGGTAGAGGTGGATTACAGAGGACTTCTGTGTTCTGGCTGCTTGTGTTTTTAAGAACTTTCTCTGTTTGCTTATCTCAAGTCCCTGATAGCTGCTCTGCAAAGGCTGTCTCACATGCTCATGTTATTCTACTGGCCACAGAGTATGCAGGACCTGAAGGGAGGAACACCTTGTGGAAGACTATATATTACAATGTCTGTGTGATTGCCAACCGTGAATTAAAACACGAAACTGGGACAGTTTCTTGAATAGAATAAAACAGAATTCTCTTGGCCTGTGTAGGTCTCACATTTCCCCTGGGTAAGGATAATTATTCATTCATTCATTCATTTTCTGCCGCTTAATCCAGTTACGGGTCACGGGTAAGGATAATTACTGCGATAAAAAGAGCTTCAACCTGAAATGTATTAAATATGTGTCCTATGTTTCCATTTATATATATGTGTGTATATATTGAGCCATATATTCGTTTAACCAAATGTATACTAGTTAACAGCATTCAGAGTTTATGAAAGCAATGTGATGCACTTTCAAGCTCTGGCCGACAGGATTGATTTCAAATCAATATATTATTTGAGGGGGGGGAGGGGTATTATATTAATCAGTCAAATTAAGTACACAGCAATAGGCTCCCAGCAATCCCATAAAAAAGGAGGGCAAAGGCCTTTGAAGGAGAGAGGCTTCTCATGTTGCTCAAGAGGAGGAGGACGACATGCTGGGTCAGTCAGGATCCTGAGACGGACTGAGAAGCAGCTGGACAACTCAAAGAGCTTCACTCTCAGAGCAACAAATGAGCTCAGCAGACAGACCAGCATGGTGTCTGCTCCTATGTGAAGTTAGAATGACACAGAAACTAAATTCATGTGACCAGGTTGTGTGGTGTTGACAAAGATGTGCTCTGGGAAAAGGACAGAAAAATGACATGTACATAAACAGTCACCTGCACATGTTTTTAACCAAACAGTTTACAGTTACAGTATACAAGTTACAGTATAATTATTTCCGTAGACAGACAAACAAGAAAGCTCATGGACTGTGTAAGTACTGGAATCCCTTTTATTTTGAAATTGATACAGCGGAAGTAATTAGGCAGCACATCCACCGTGCTCGCAGCTTCTTGAAGTTACATGAAACCCACACAACAATCATTTCCTATTTTGTCGGAGCTGCCTTCAAAATTAAGGGGACGGCACCATGTAAATCGGAAAAAGGTACAAAACGACTTTAAGGCATAAAGGTACAATACGACGAATATGACTGTTTTGTATGTTACTGAGCATAGCTGAAACACAAAGCCTGTCATATGCTGGTCCTCACTGGGGTTGTTATGATAACGTACTGCAAATACTCGTAGAACTAGAAAAAAGAGAAAAACGTTAAAAATGGCATTAAATCACTGGATATTTTACAAACACACGCTTATTATTTTTAACCCGCTATTATTTTTCTTTAAAGGCTTTTATTTCTTATTTGACATGACAGAATTGTACGTTTGACGCTAACTTGACAGTGTTGGATGTTGCTCAGATGGTGATGATGACCTAAACTACCGCTGAGCAAAGGTAAGATGTGCTGTGCTGTGCCCACCAAACCCGTAATATTTCAGAATATTTAGAATGTAAAGATACTGGTTTTGTCTACGCCGAAGTAAAGTCATGTTGTAATGCCCCCCCCCCCTTCGTGTGACTGTTCAGTGACTGTTAGATGTTATAGCGGGTTACGTAGCTTACATCCGCATTCGTGAGCTAACGTTAGCCAAGGTTAATGTGTTTGGCTCTCGACAAACAACTTTGGGTTTCTGCCCCATAACTATTTCAAATTTGGGCAGTCATCCGAAGGAGAAGGACGTGTGGTAGATGTAAAAAGGTAAACCTATTCTGCGTCTTTAAATGAGTTGTGCAGCTGAGCTGTGATGCTTTAATACAGTTAGCAAGTGTTAACACATCAGTCTGAACACACACACAATAAAAATGACTAACGCTGAAACAGACAAGTTGATGCTAATGTTATGTTTAGATTTTTGTAATAAATAGCTATTCGTCTCCAGTCAGTTTTCACGGTGGGATATTTCATCGATCAATAATACAACTGAGGAAAAGGGAAGGTGAGCAAGCCTTGCAACGTGATAATCTGGGGACACAGAGATGGAAAGGTGTTTAGCTACTGAACAAACGAGTCCTTTCAGCAACATAACAGCGTAAAAGGCCCTGAACAAAAGAAGGGAAATACAAAAGAGGTATTGTAGTAAAGACACGTTACTAGTTTGTTTTTGTCTAGTTTGGTGTCTGGGGGGTTTTGTCAATGATCAAAGAGTAATGGATATGTCTTTAAAACTATCACCGGCCCATTCAAGCTGTTGTGCAGAAGAAGACCAGGTATCCTTCACACATTCTCTTGTGTAACATCTTGTTTCTCTCTTAATCTTTTACAGTTGACCAGAGCATCCTTCATCACCAGACACTGGATAGTCAGGGTTCCACAATGGATTTTCACCAGTAACTCAGTAAATCAGCAGTGTCTGTCACCACCATGAGAACACTGATCCCTGAAGTGATGATGATGAGAGATCAGACACGATTATAAACAGCTTAGCACCACACCACACCACAGCACAGTCAGGCAGCCATGGGCTTCTGTTCGCCTCTGTGCAAAATTTCACGCAGGGGAAAGTATTTTGTGCTGCTCCTACTTTCAGTCTCAGCACTGGCGTGGGATCGCAACGTTCTCTACCGAAACTGTGAAATCAGACCAGGTTTCTTCAGCAACAACACAAACTCTTGCTAAAGGATCCATCTTGCGAGATGATGTCATATCTCGGACAGCAGCACCTGATCGCTTAATTACTCCAACAAAAGTTCTGTGTCCTCGAGAGTCACCAATGTTACGTAAGTCAACGCCAAAATTGGAGTCATACAGGTGATACACATACATGGCATGTGGTTGTTAGGACTGTTAGGATGATTCTTGTTTTGATATGTCTCATGTAGAAATCCTTAAATTTAGAATAAGTCTGAGCTCGTCAGGTACAAAAATAAGCATTTCAGCTATTGACTCTGATCAGTTTGGCTGTGTGTCTAGGAGGAGCTCTGAAGTTGTCCTTTGAATCCTCTCTGGACCTGAAGGACGTAGAGAATGAGAACAAAGGAGTGACTGAAGGCGAGTACGAGCCCCCCCGACTGTACAGCACAGCAGAGTGTCGCTATCCTGATTCCACATCGCAGCCGGGAGAAGCACCTGCTTTACCTCCTGCACACCTGCACCCCTTCTTGCTCTTGCAGAGACAGCAGCTACACTATGCAATTTATGTCATCCAGCAGGTAATGTCCCACATCATACATCAAGTTTCTTCTGGAATGATGTTTACAAATGACTGTAGAAAGAACATGACTGTCTGTCCACACATCAACAAAACTGGCGCGCACGAGCACGAAGTGATAGATGGCTTCTACGTAGGCTGCAGTCAGAGAAGCCACTTTGTTAAAGATGTGTTTAAGCTACATGGACTCAAACCTAACAACAGTCTTGAGTGTGTCTAGGCTCGTTTTTGTGGAGCTGCAGCTGTGGAAGTTTGCAGTTTTCAGACATCTCCAAAGACTTTTAAATTTACATAACCACTCAATAAAGTACTAAAGCAGATTTTATTGTGTTCTCTCTTTTTAAAAGGCAGGTGATGCAACTTTTAATCGTGCCAAGTTACTGAATGTTGGCTATTTGGAGGCACTGAAGGACTACAGTTGGGATTGCTTCATTTTACATGATGTGGACCTGGTCCCTGAAAATGATTACAATTTATATGTGTGCGATAGTCAGCCCAAACACTTGGTGGTTGGCCGGAATGCCACAGGATACAAGTAAGTATATGACGGGAAGTAATTTCTTGTAAAGCCTCAGTTAAACAGTTGAACTTTCTTTAGAACTCAGGGCAGTGTGACCGTCTCCTCAGGCCTGATATTGTTATCAAAATTAAGAATGTGTTTTTCTCTCTGCGTTCAGACTGCGTTACAAAGGCTACTTTGGAGGAGTCACAGCCATGACCAGAGAACAGTTTCATCAAGTCAATGGGTTCTCAAACACCTACTGGGGTTGGGGTGGAGAAGATGACGACTTCGCATCAGGTGAGTGATTAAAAACAAGAGATGAAACGTCCTTTTCGTTGTTTTCTGTTTTGTATATCTGTGCATGTATGCTGCTTTTCCACGACAGATCCAGCTTGACTTGACTGTTCCATTACAAGTCAGTACGTCCTCAATGTGAGTGCTGATGTCACAGCAGCGGCCGCATGAAATGGCTGTGACTGCATTGTGTACACAACGCATAACACATAAACGATGGAGAACATGGAGGACATGGTGAACTCGCTGCTCAGTTTGTAGATTTTCGTCACAGACAAGTGAGAGAAGAGAGACAGAGCAGGATACGATCGCAGAGACAAAACTCTAGTCGCTGCATCCAGCTCTTAGTGAATGTTCTAACCAGCCACCAAACACACAAACGTCTGGACGTCATTTTTTGTGCACATCAGCTTGTTAGATGACCATGAGACGAAGATAAAGAAAAAAGAAAACTGACAATAGATCCTGTCAACGGTACCTCTCTCTTTCATGACCAATCATTCTGTAGACGTCATGTTTTAGTGTTGTCTCAGCTCAACTGGAACCTTGCCGGAGGAGGTACCAGAAAGAGCATCAGGTATCAGGTACCATCCCCAGTAGAAGCACACACAAAAAAATAGTCAAGATGAGTCGAGTCGTCCTGGAACTGTGAAGAGGAAAAGCGGCAACAATATATGACGTAACTCAATCTTTGATGTGTACGGTTCCTCTGTCGTGGATAGAGTTGAGCTGCAGAAAATGAAGATTGTGCGTCCACCGGCTGACATCGCCCGTTATACGATGGTGTTTCACAAACGGGACAGTGGGAACAAAATCAACAAAGACAGGTCAGTAGATATAGACACTGAAGATAACGTGTGGTGTGTTTGCAGTGTGATGAGAAGTTGTCTCCTTCCAGGATGAAGTTGTTAGGACGAACGTCACAGGTCTGGAAGAAGGACGGACTGAACAGCTGCTCATACAAGACGCTGTCGATAGAGAAGCTGCCTCTGTATGTCAATGTGACTGTGGACATCGGTAAGCCACAGAGCTGAGATTTCCAACAGGAAGCCGCGCTGACCAAAAAATCATTTCATGGTGTTTTATACACTGTGTGTAGAACAACTACTACAGTGAGCACGAGACCTGACACCAAGCACCCATAATACACATTTTGGTTTATGTATGAGACTTAAGCTCAGTTGGGGACCGGCCACGAAGATGTTAGCTGCTTTTGTACATCATGTTTATTCATATCAGAAATGATACTCCATTTCAATTGGTTTTGTTCTATCCTGCCAGAATGCTGTCAAATCCTTGACTACATCATGCACTATGCCTTTTTTCATCGTGGCATATTAACGTAATTATCATTGATGTTAGGCGCTGCAGTGCATGTACAATGTGTTTTTTGTGTGTTACTTTAGTGACAGTTTGTCCACCCACACAGGTGTAAGACTTCTTCTCAGGACGGTGATGCTCATGTTAGACCTGTTGCAAGCTAGTTTGCACTTTTGGTATTCAAACAAAGGAGGCAATGTGTGTTGATGCCACATATTTCCCAGCATAGCTCGTTGAATGATTGAACCTGGGCCAGAAGTCTGATCAGGAAACCGAGAACACCCGTGTGGATGCATAGCTCTACAGAAATTATGTTTCTGTTTAGGATCGACTGAAGGCTGCTTTGAATCCAAAGAGCAATAACTAGTGAGTTTGGATGCTGTTTGTTGAGACTTTATTGACACTGAAGTAATCGTCTCTTAAGCAAACATGGGCAGGGCAATCTGTTCACCTTAAATCATCCAATGTCCACATACAGTAAATCCCAGTAAAGTAAGGTCAAATCGGATTCCACAGACGGAGGCAATCTGATTCATCCGCCTGATCAAAGTCAAGTGAGTGAGACTCTCATAAGTCACAACAAATTTAACAGCAATGCTTCTTTATACAAATAAGCAAATTCAGTGTCCTTTTTAAAGACTATAACAGGTTGACGGTCTTAAAACAGAGGCAGACATCTTCAGAACAGCAATAAACCGGCATGTAGGGCTGATCTTTGAACCACTGATCTCATTCATAGCTGGTAATTTGTCTTGTCATTGCTGTCAGAAATAATAATTAACCATCACTCAGCTCCAGACACTTCTGGATCCTGGCATCGAATGCATTTCCTGCTTTGAAACGCCATTGTCTGCTCACGTCTACGTTAAGTGTCCTTGTGGGACTGGTGACACTATAAACCTCTGGTTATCAGCCAGAATATCACTACAAAGAATAACTACTGCGAGCAAATGCATTCATCTCAAAAAGATTTAAAATATGACTTTATATACATTAAGACCTTGATCACCCTTGATGATGATGGTAGTTTGGTCAGTCATATTGATTATTTTTGAATGAGGTGCTTTATTTTCAAATCGCTTTGTGGGTGTTTTATTTATATTTAAATTTATGTTTAAAATTATCGGTTAAGTCAAAATAACCTTTATATTATGCAAAGACATTTTAATCATAGAAAATCTGCATACTCGTCAACACATGCTGCTGAGAGATGTGTGTCTGACCCACTCATATCAGACTAAGTATATAGTGTATTGTAGGTTTATGAGGCCGTGTAGCTGATGGAAAGTCATTCCTACGCAATCATTATTGATCTCACCAGCAAATATTATTCTTCTGACAAACAGCTCACAGTGACTTGAGCCACTCCTCGGTTTTATATTCACATTGTCTTTAAATGAAACCACAGTTTGTTCAGAATGATCTCAAAGTGTTCTCATATCTATTTTATGTAGCAGATTATATTGTCGGTGAACTGAATGTCCGTTTATTTCATGGTTGGATCTTAAAGCCTTTTTCTTTTGGGAAATGACATTTTTATATGTGAAAACATTGTCAATGCATAAGTAAAACTACATGGCTTTGCTCTGAATGTTTGTCCATTGATTTGGATGACATTGCGTGTCTGGTTTAGTGATTATGACAAGTGGATCAAGCATTTCTTTAGGACGTATTTGAATAAACTTTGAATGTTTTTCCTATAAATAATTGTGTGATTTGTTATGTGTTAGGGCAAATATTCACGAGGAGACAGTTTCACTATGTCACCCTTATGATGTGGGTGACATAGTGACCATATGATGTGATGACATTTTGGATCATTTCCCTCATTGCACATTTTGCACACATTTAGCAGAAGCAAATTATGCTGCACATTGAAGACACTGCACCACTGTGAGCACGGACCAAAAATGAGCATGAGATATGGCTGGTTATTTAGTTACACTGACCTCTCAGCATGGACTTTTATTTTTTTTTATCAGGGCAAAGAAGGAACGGATGTCTGAGGCTTTGTACGGAGAGGATGATGTCATGTCCTCTTCCTATGAGGCAGAAAGAAGCTTTGTCTCACAGAGGCCTGGCCGGGGCATGTAACTTACATGTGACATTCATGAGACACAAATATCCACTCTGCATGACAGAACGCTGACATCTACTCTACAAACTCCTTCATTCAGATACCATGAATATTGTCGATATCACTCTGGTACACAGGTTTCTATGGGCTGACCAGTGGGGAGTTCATGTATTTGGAAAACAAATGGACATTAACTAACACGTCCAGATTCTCAAATGGCAATGCTTTCCTGACCCAGTTGCGTTCAAATATAGAACATTTCTATTCCCCTTTGGTGGCATATGGGTAAGACAGAGTCTGCCAATAACTCACATTTTTGTCAACATCCACTAACACTAGATTTTGCAAAGGGAGATGAAACATTTTATAATAGGTATGTTCTATATTTCAAGGGCCTGTTCCAGGAAGTAGGTTTAGGGAAACCCTGAGTTTGTTCATGTTGAAATGATAAGAACTCTGCAGACATGTCCTACTTTCAGTGATACTGATTTCAAACATTCAACTAAATATTATTGGTATATTGGTTTTGGTTTATGTGTAAATGGTAAAATCAACAACTTCCCATCATTTCAGGAGTAAGAAACGGTGACAGAAAGCTGTCAGTTGGGATTCAAAAACTCATTTGGAAGAGCTGTGCATGTGCAACCAGGGCAGTTACAGAAACAAAGGGTTTTCCACCAGACTTAGTGGACAAACAATGGCTTTTGTTACACCTATATGACAGTCCACTGGTCACAAGAAATTATTGGAATGGACTTTAAATGCTACGTGTAAATGTATATACTCTTGTTGGCAATACTTCTTCACAGCAGTTAAACCTGATTGACTTGGCACTGGAAGAAGTTCACAGTTCCTTTCTGTGCAGTCAGACAGATACCACTGAGTGCCTCAGGTTCCGGGAATAGTTCGGACTCTTGTACGTGCTTTGTTTGTGTCTCATTTAACAAATACAGTTTTGTTTTTTACACTTTTATGCTTCTCACACACGTTTTACAGCGGATGTTTGTGGTGAAGGAGACTTTGAACGAATGCTTATGTTGGTCTAATGTGCTGGAAGTTCAAGCTGTTAAAACAATTCGATGGTTCATCATGTATTTACACCTCCTGAGCCCGAGTGGTTGAAGCAATCAGCTACTGCAGTGTTGAGGATGCTTAACTTTGATAAACTCTTGATTTAACTGTGACTTGACATTGTGACAGTGACAGCGCTGTGTCACTCATGTCGAGGTTCTACAACATTTAGTCGGTGCAGAACAGGAACAACGCCAATCCAGACAGTGTTTCCTACTAGCATGTCAAATCAACAACCTGTAAGTACAATTGTTTGTTAAAAGAACAAAAGTATGAGGATCAATGGAGGCCTCATCGCTTTACTTCAGTCAGCACACGTGAAGTTAAGCGATGAGGCCTGTGTCACATTTTACTTTGAAACTGTTGAGTAAATCACTGCGGTCAGTGGGGCTTTGAGGCTCAGCAGGAGAACATATGCTGCAATTAGTGATTAGAGCCTAAAATATCACCTTGGGGAAAGTTCTGCATGTACAGCTGCAGCACTGCAAACCTCAGTTTATGGAATACGGGATTTGGAATCTGTAATTATCCTTGTGGACCCGCTCATCTGCAAATACAAGGAGTCAAACATCACTTGGAGTGTTTTGAAATGATCCTCTCTGACAAAAAACTACAATGCAGAGATGTTTTTGGGAGTAACTGGTGGACGTCACTAAATACACATCACTCATTATTTCTTTGCCATGAAGTTGTTGTCCAGTTCAAAAAAGATAAATAGCGTAGCCGTCAGTAACAAGAACCATGTGTCCATCTCCTCACCCCAACCCCCCCGACCCCCCCATTTCCCATCTGTGCCCTTCAGGCCGTCACTTCAGTCACCTCCCACTTCCCTCTTCCCTCAGAACCCCTCTGTTTTTGTTTTCGAGCCTGGGCGCTTTGCACAGGAAATTGTATACACTGGGAGCATTCAGGAAGGCAGAGAGCAGCTTTCCCGTTAGAATCCGGACACAAGAAGAAATGTATACAAGAAGTCTGTGACTCCTAAACCTGGGAAGAAACAGAAGTCAGCTGTTCTCCACTTCTCACCATTACCCTCCCCTTTACACAGTCTTTTTTGAAGCATCCAAGACGCACCATTGCCACGAGTTCATCTCTGGATATTTCATCATCCTGAAGGACGATGTGATTAAAAACCAAATATCGCTGAGGTGATTTGCCTCTTTTTTTGTTGATTCATGGGTGCTTTCCCAGCTGCAGATGAGGCAGTGAATGAGGGGACTGTGTGGAATGAAGGAAAAGAGGAGGAGATATAAAGGAGCACAGAGGACTGGCCGTGGGTAAAAAAAGAAAAAGAAAAAAAACAGGAAACCAACCGATTCTAATGCTGTTTCTGCAAATCCTTCAGAGATAAAGCCGCCGACTGCCACGTCCCAGGATCAACAGTCTCACCATGTGTTTTCCTTTGATCATCACTTGAAGTTCTGCCAACGTGAAGGACTTGAAGTTTTAACCAGTGACGTCACTTCTGCTCACAGCCTCCAACGGTGTGGTTAGTCAGAATGTGAGCGGATGCAGACTTTTGGGAGCTGATTGCTGGGAATTTTCTATGTGGCTCTTTTTTTCACCTACAAACTCGGCCTCTCTCAGGGTCATATGGATCGATCGCTGCCTTTCCAAGGATCCACGTGTTTTAATCATCTGGACAACTAACTGGAGCCACATGAAGAATAAAGGGACGAAGCAGAAGTCCAAAAAGAAAGGAAGTGAGAATGCATTCGGCTGTGACCTGACTGAACATCTCCAGAACTCTGGACAAGATGGTAAATTTTGACTTTATCAAAAACTAACAGTCACTGGAGAAGCTGCTCATTTTTTTCCATTGCTGCTGATAACAAACAGGGTAACAGGATGTAGAGTGAGATATCTTTGAATGGTAGCTTACGTATACACAAGCAGTGAATTTAGGATTTTAACAGGTCTGTAAGAAACACTTACAAGCATTGTTCCGGGTTATATAAGAAGTGGGGGTATGCATGTGTTTCACATTCAGCGGGGCCATTCATTCACCCGTCGGCTCTATTAAATGGTCATTTATGTCTTTGGGTGTGGCTCCTTCATTTCTTGACTCAATTTCCTAAAGTTATAATAGTTCCTAGCTCAGTGTCTCAACAACAGACGACTTAAGTTATTAGCTAGAGGACAAAGTACCAGAAGTTGATCAGATCTTCATGGGATCAGAAATGGTTCACAGTCTATATTATTTTTTTTTATCTTACAATCAGTGGTCTTGTTCTTTTTAAAAAACAAAAACAAACATATTTCTTTAAAGAAACACAACAGAACAGATATCACAGATACCACGGGCAAAGTCAACTAAAGCTTATGAACAGCTATTAGCTGAACTTTAAGGAAGAGCTGTTGGAGAGGACATATCCACAATGTGAGGCGGGCGCGTTCAGAGCAGGAAGGGAGGGGGGACGTACATTGTCATACATGTCGGCAGACATATTGTGTATGTTATTTTGAAATTGTTAGTTCATTGACTGCTCTTTAGTGATGAATGAATAAGTAGGTGTTAAGTTTAGATGTTGGTGGCCATCAAAAATTTTGAATTTATATTGAAATGTTAAGAGTATTCAAATGTTTCAGCTTTCAGTTTTAGCTTCACTGGAATTTCCACTGCAAAAGTTACTCACACATTCTCCTCCAGTGTTATCGACTTCACACGTAGTAAATCCTGATATAAAGCTTCTGATGGCAAACAACCTCCTATATTTGCTTTAAAAATCTGTTTGCTGTAAGAATCTGCACAAAAATACTATCATTTAAAAAAACGTTGCTGTATAAGTATAGAAATGAATGTATATAAATAATCTCTTCACAAATTGGTAGATGAGATTTTGTGAACTTGAACATTTAAAGGCGCTATCGTCAACATACAACAATGTTACAATAAACTGCTGCCTGCCGAGTTGAGCAGGCAGACTTGTAAAAACCTGACAAAAGGAGAAAAATGGGGAAACTCTGTGGAGGGTTTTGGGGACGCCAACCGTAGCTAAAGCTTCAGTCGTTAATGGAATGTTAAACATTATAGCAGCAACGAACAAGTTGCATCTGTTTACTTGGTCAAGAGTGAAACATACCGAGGCGCTGTAAATCAAAGCTCCAGTGCCGTTAACCATCCAGCCTCTGACCGCAGTGAAAGTCCAATTAAATCTAACGATTTCTGACAAACGAAGCAATTCCAAATATATCTTATAGTCTAATCAGTATGGACGTGATGAATTATAACACTGGTCATTTAGACGCGATTATTAAATGGAGGAAATCATATGTAAACAAAACAAAGGTGTTTTTTAGAAAAACGTAAAAAGCCCCGGTCATTTAATGATACTCTGCATTTCACTGTCAAGAACGCTTTATGTTATACATCATTTTCACATTATTGTATGATATAATGTGGTCAAAGTTGACTTACTGAACCGTGTACAATGCCTCCGAAAGTTTTTTAATTTATCTTATTTATTTCAGAAGAAGCTGCACAGTTACAGTTACAATGATTGATTGATTGATTGATTGATTGATCAGTTACATTGATTGCCAATAATCAACATTTTATTTATGCCAGGCTGTGCAAACATTGACCTGCTAATGCAAATACAAATACAACATGTCTTGGACTGTGTTTTCTAATATGCAGGGTAGGATGGAGATTGTGTGATTAGAATAAGAATGTGCTTTAACAAAAGGTAAATCTGCCTTGTTTTTCTATTAAATGAAGCCGAACAGTGTTTGTGCGAAGAAGGTGATGTACTGTAAGAGAGAAAGCGGTGCAGGTCAGCGGTCCCATTTCAAAAGCCCTTTTCTATTAGAGGAAATGTCGTAAGTAATACCAGCTACAAGGCCTGGGTGTGTCAACCTTCCTCTGAAACAAACAAACCATTTTTAACTTCCTGTCAAGGTCCACCTACAATCAGCCACCCTTAGGAATAAAGAACAGTCATGGTGCAACAAACCCTATATCATGAACTCAACATGATGTGTATTGTTATCCACTGACATCCTGCTTTTAAGATTTAATGGGACCCGACCCGCCGTCAAACCTGATCTTATCTTCTCTATTAAAGAGCTGAAAAAGATGAAAGAAATGTTTCTATACAGTGTACTCATTTTTGCTGAAATGACTAACCCGGTTTCTCAACTTCAGTTCCTCAGGTCCTGCAGAAATGTGCAGAGTTTATTGAAAAGCATGGGATTGTGGATGGGATCTACCGGTTGTCAGGGGTCACCTCAAACATCCAGCGTCTCAGGTACTCATACTGCTTTTAACGCTTTTTCTCTAAGTGATGTTACTGTGCAGGTCAAGTTGTCTGTGATGATACAAACTGCTTACTGACTGTTTATCTGGTCAAAAATGAGTCATGGTGTATTTAGAGGATCCAATATCATTTGTTGTGATTTGCATTATTCATTTGGTGCCACAGACTCCAAGCATTCAGCTAAGTGTGTGTCAGCTAAGTGTGTGTGTGTGTGTGTGTGTGTGTGTGTGTGTGTGTGCAGGCAGGAATTCTGCTCTGAGGCGTGCCCTGACCTTACAAAGGAAGTGTACCTCCAAGACATCCACTGTGTGGGTTCCTTATGTAAGCTGTACTTCAGGGAGCTGCCCAATCCTTGCTCACATACGAGCTGTACAGCAAATTCACTGTAAGTATGTGACAAAATGTGAAAAAATTGAAAGGTGTTTGACAGACGATGAATCCTGTATCCAGCAGTAATTCCGAACCTTCACACAACCAGATGTCTATATGGTATATTTCATATATCTGCTCAGGATATTTTAGTCAACATTTGAAACATTTATTTATCTTATTTCTATATTTAATCATTCGACCGGAATTCTTAGGCATTTTTATGATAAATCAGTGAAAAACTATGTATCTATCATATACCATTAACAACAATATTTTTTGCTGCATTGTGACTGCATGTTTGTTTTAGTTTTAGTTTAGTCTCATGTACGTATCTGTTTTTTGTCACCACTCAAACCGAAAACAATCGATTTTAGTTTTTGTGCAAATGAACTACAGTTTTGCATGTTTTCAACTATCCAGGTCTTGGTATGAGTTTTGCTTGCTGTAATTATTCCTCCACGATTCCTTCAAAATGCACGTGCATGTCTCTCTCTGTGAAAAGAGACGCTGTCTCGCGCTTTCTGTGTCTCCTGACGTTTGTATCAGTTGGCTTCCGTACAAGCCATCACATGCCTGCCCTCGGCATTAAATCTCCAGTGTCTTAAGGAGAAAAAACTATCCAAATATTGTCTTGAAAAAAGGACAACTGGCCCTTTGTAAAATGTTCTTTTCAAGTCTAGTTAAAAACATTAAAAACAGTAATTCTCGACCATTCTTGACCACAACCTCTGAGCAGGATTTCTGGGGCTTCAGCTGGGATTCATACTTGATGGCGCTTGTGTTGCTTCCTTCTTTGAAACTCTCACTATCACACAGACTTAGCATGTGATAGAATGTAATATTTGGTCATTTTTGGTATCATAAAGTCACTACTCCTTTACACCGTAAGGAGGAAGCTACGGTTGTTCAGATTTGGATGAGACGTGTTTCGCGTTCAGCTGGTCGGAAGTCCTGACCTATGATATTTCTTTCACTGCCTGGGAAAGTGGTGGGATCCCTCTAAAAAGGAGCTGGAGAGTGTTACTG
>NW_027613903.1:0-32155 GCF_965212315.1 Lampetra planeri
ACAGCAAAGCGGTAGAAAAAAAAAAATAAAGGTCAGCATAACGGACAGCTTAACTCCACAAAATCACATTAAATATTTCTCTTTCAAGTGGCTATCATGTGTTTCAGCATAATTTGTCTGCTGTGAAAAGCACGAAACATGAATTTCTCATGCAACACTCACAGATCTGCTGGCAGCTGAAAAGGTTTCAAAAATACATTAAGTGAAACGTCAATAAAAATACCAGCAAGCAAAACTGTCACAGTCCTTTTGCCTAGAAAACCATGAGCACATATCACATCCATTATCAAACATTCACTGCCATCCATTAAAACATCTTGTTTGCTTGTTTGTTTACTTGTCTCCATAGAAGCCCATGTGTTGTCACCGCCTCGTCTACATTCTCCCCCTTCTTTGGTGTTTCAATATTCACAATGATGTAAAACATGTACATCTAATATATTATTTAATCACATTTCCCAGTAATAAAACACACTTTTGATCGTCTCTGGTGTGATCCTAACATTGAATTTCCATTATTTTCTCTTTAAACATTAACCACAGCTGTGTTTGGGATGCATTTCATCTTTGTCCTCTGCTTAAAGATTCTAATGGCCTGCTGGTCCGGATAGTCAGGCTGTAATGTTTAAACAGAGCTGACAGAGGAAGCAGAGACAGGAATGTTTTCACCCAAAATCTGCTGAAAATTCACTTTTTTTTTTTTTTTTTTTAAAGTCTTATTCGTTCTCTCCCCCATTAGTGTGCAGGGCCATGGCTGTAGTTTAAAGTGTGCTGAGTGGGTACTTCTTCCCTCAGTGCACGCATGCGCGCACACACACAGACACAAAATACACTTTACGTCATTTCAGAGATTTTCAATTATTTCCTACTGTCACCCTAATCTTAACTCATTTAACCTTAATTCACTGATACATTTTAATTTAAATCATGGCTCAAATCATCAAGGAATGTGAGTCCCCACAGTGTGACAGTGTGACAGTTGTATGTCCCCACAACATGGGAAATATCTGATACAGGCACAGGTGATTGAAAGCGATGACTCCTCATCCCTCCAGTCTAGGACATCTAATAAACTCTTATGTTTAAACTCTTATATTGTAAATTCCTAATTCCTTGACAAAGATAAGCCTTTGGGTGGTGAGGAGAACTGGACCCCATTTCAGGCCAAAGTTTCGATTCTGCTTCAGTGATTATAGAAGCCACTGGTCGCCAGGATGTCTGATCATGCTGCTGTTCTGTTGATTGGCAAGCGGCAAAAGACTTTCCTCACATGGTGTCCTGACTGAATCAGACCCTGATTTGATCAAATTGCAGTGAGAAACCTGTGTGTACCCCTGTGTTCTCATCTTTGTATCCCCTCAGCACCAGCAGTTAAATTGGACTTTTGGACACAGGGAGGCCAACTCTGTGATTACAGTGACAGGTTATTCCTATATAGGATACGGTGATATCAGGTTTTGGAAGCTGCTTGTGAGGAATATAGGTTGTATGTGTCAGACCATAGCTTCCGCAGCATCACCTCAAATTCCAGGCAGGCAGCAGGGAACCTAAGAAAGCAATATAATAACCCACCAACTACATACTGAAAATACTGGACAGTTAATTATTACCCTTTTCTGTCCACAGATTCCCCTTTGTGATTTGCATAGATTTTGAAAAGTGATGGAGAAGCTTGTTTAATAGGCAGTCAGTGTCAATAATCAGCCAGCAATAATCTGACTGCCTGGTTAATTTTGCAGATTAGCTGCATATGTCTCTGTCACGTCATTTATCTGAGGCACACATTCCCAGGATGTTCGCCTTGACACAGCTTGGGGATAAGATGTGTGTTGATCAGACAGGACAGCTCACGTGATTTTGTCCCCTCTATAACTGGTATAATGAGTGCAGATTGTCACAATAAAGGAGCTGGAGGAATCACACAAATCCACAGATGAAAGTGGTTGTGGTGTGTTGTGAAATTCTGTTTTACTCAATGCAATTCACTGTTGTCATCTGATAATAGTAGATACAATGAGTGTGTGCATGTGTGTCTGTGTGCACCCGTGTGCACATGTGTGCATGTGCATTTGCATGCGGTTAATATTCAAGACAATGCATAAACCCAGAAGTAAAAGAGTGCGAGACACATGAAAACAAATGACAAAAGAGACAGCAGAGGAGGGAAAAAGATGATGATCATTAGCTTTTGATGGATCTAATGACCGACTGGATTTATGTAAAGCGAAGCTGGATAATGGGAAAGAGGCGAGAGGAAGGAGAAAATCATTTGGAGGAAGGAAGAAGGAGGGAGTACATCAATGGCATGCTGAGGGGATGATGGTAACAAGCTGCGAGGCATCATGACCAAAGATATAAATCAATAACCCCCTCTATTATGCTGAAGAACAGGGGATGAGAAGGGGGGTAATGGAGGAATAAATTGCTTGATGAAAACAGACTATGCATCAGGGGCACATAAACAAGTGGCAGCATCTCTCCCCAGAGGACCAGCAGTGATGCTGAGGAGAGCGGGCGCCACTGGAGTCTAGAGAGGCAAATGCTGGGACGCGCTTCAGCAACATCTCTATCTTGGTGGAGTGAAAATAAAACAACAACAACAGGAACGGACTGGTGCGCGGGTGCTGCTGTGATAGCTGTCATCCATTATGGGTAAATTGAACTGTCAAGCGTTCGGTGTCATTTCCACGGCTGGATGATAGGCAGAGGCAGAGAGAATTATGGGGGTATTCACCATAGGTGATCACAATGTGCAGCGGGAATGTTCCAGCAAATGAACTCTGGAAGGAGCGCTGTCAGGGAGATAGAGGGATGGGAGGATAAAAAGGTAGAGGGGAGGAGAGCAAATTTTCTACCCTATTCTGTTTTACAGTGTTAAAATATTTTGTCAGTGGGTGCATTTGTTCCAAAGGGCCCAGCTACTGCCCGCAGCACTTTCTACCAATATGAGTGCGGTGAATGCTTCTGCCTTTGTGTGTTTGCAGCGTTGATCTGCATGAATGTTACTTGTGCACCTGCCAGAGCATGCAGCTCAACAGTTTTAGCCCCCACCTCCACTTCGTCCCTCCACTTACTTAAATATTTATAAAGATTCCTATTATTGTATTAACTATTTATTGATTTGGATTTAAAACATTTATACTGCATCCCCAGAACTGCAGGGTAAAATGACCTTTACCTATGAGCAGGTAGATGTTGGTTTTATTCATTGTCTTTTAATGATAAAGCTGTGCCAGTTTGCCTCTCAGCACTCAAACAAACACTGAAATGCAGCAAAGGAAGGGAAAAAATGAAGGACAATCTGGTTCAATACTGCTGCTGGTTAGATGTCGGTGCGCTATTCTCCGTCTCACTCTGAAGCACGCTGACAGTCCAGACAGAACCTCGACAATGAAAATGTATTACTTTGCTCCCTCTCTTATTGATTTACACCTTAAGACTCTTTGGGTGTGAAGCGATTTTCTATAGGTCTGACAAATCTGCTGTCATTGGACCAAAATATAGACTGTTACCAACCCGTTGACATTTGACAGATTTCATCTATAGATCAGGAGAAGAGGCATGAGTGCTTATTAAATGTCATGTTGAGTCAAAATCTCATGCAACTGCAACACTGCAGGGTAAAACAGGAAACCACTTTAAAAATACGTCTAGGCTCAACCAAAAGTATTAAATATTATAGTTCATAAATGTGTTAGTAACTTTTCCCTTATTAGAGAGAGTCTGAGACATTTGGTGAGGGGCAGATCAATCAAAATGCAGGATCTCAATCAAAAGACAAGGAATAAAAGAAGAAGTCTGTGGCAGTCAGCAGCCGGAAGGATGCATGGTCTGGGAGTGACGGGCAGAGGCAGGAGGAGCGGTGCAGAAAGAAAGGTGTTGGCAGTGAAAAGCAGAGCATGCTTTTATGCTGTGCCCGATGAGTGACAAGGAAACCATTAACAGAGTGGAACCGGCCACAGGGATTAAGTCCACACATGCGTGGCTATTATTCAAGCTAATTAAAGGCTTTTTTTCTGGGAGGCCAGGTTTACCTCTGTAACAAAGCCAACAGAGAAGGTAACAGGAAACAGTTAAGGAGATTCTGCTTAGCTGGCAAATCCTTAGCATCTATTGATCAGGAGAGGGGGTGACAATCATTTGAACAATGGAGAGAAGCTTGTCCATGGAAGCTGAATAAAGTGAGCGGGTTTAAATGGCTGCAACAAAGGGACTGTTTTTTTTTCCATGGCATCTGAACTCATGCAAGATATTCAGAGCAGTGTGGTTTCCTCCTCCACAGTTCACCAAAGATTAGGTGATCGACTGTAACAGATCTCTTCCTCTGCAGCCGGGTTTTAAGTAAACAAAACATTACAAAGTAAGAGATCGCACAGATTAAAAAGCCTGCATCGTAATGATGACAAGAGAACATGATGATTAAAGTCTCAGAGACTGAAATCTGTTGTTGTATATGGTTGATATCCTCTGGGGATAATGAAAGAAATCAGGTTATGGCTTACAGAAGGGAATCAGCTGTCAAACAATCTAACATGTTACAGCTGGACGTATTGTTTGAAGGAGGTTAATACCTACAAAAACATCCAACGCAATCAGTGGAGACTGACACTTAGGCAGGAGCCCGAGCAATAGCCAGCCACCAGATTTAATAGATATTGACTGAGAAGTACCTGAGAGATCTGTGAAACAGCAAAACTATAGTTCACTACGAGCACCGTTCTCATTCATTTGTAATGATGACATTTTTCAAAAACAATTCATAGTGTGATCCTAGAAAGATTTGATCACATCAGAACATGACAAAGGCAGATGAAACGCTTGTTGAAAATAAAAAGTCCACTAACACACAAGCAATGAGCTGACTGGAGGAGACTGAGGGAAGGCAGAGCAGACTTGACTGCCCGGTAGATGAGACTCAGGTCAAAGGAAAAAAGTCAAAGTAGATGCACGGCACGACGCACAGAGGAGGTAGACTTCAGACCTATAACCAAAAGTCCACAGAGAGAAAGAGATCAAAACTCAAATTGCATCCTGAGTTCATCTTTGTGCTCATAAAAAGACATGCATGTCTTAGTATGTACACAGGTGATCTGAAATGGTTTCACCAGTGATTGACAGGTGCTGTGTTAATGTAATGTAAACCCTAGCTAAACAAGATGTATGTATGTATGTATGTATGAACAATGCAGCATTTCAACTGTTCTGAAGGTTTGCTATGTTTCGATTTCAAGGACACACCATGTTGTGTTTAGTAACAGCTCTTACACGAGCGCCCACTTGCTCAAAATTAACAGGTGAGTCACTCAATGTGTCATTCAAGTAAAGAAAAAAAAAACAAAGGGGAGTAACTTGTCAAGGGGCCATGAGAGACAGCCTGCGACTCACCAACAATGGTGGTACAACACTGGGATCAGTAGAGGTTCGGTCCCCAGTGGCAGTAAATGTCTGCCAAGTATCTCTGCTGGGGGGATTTCACCTTAACAGCTCCTTGGAGACTACTGAGGGTCCACTGGCCTTCCCACTAGCAGGAGCTTACTGATGTAGACAGCCCTAGGGATAAAGGGAGGGAAGAAGGAGTCAGAGAGGGAATGGAGGACATCAAACTACTGATTTTACACCCACACACGCCACAGCGGATCAGTCAGTTGAGATTGCACCAGACACTTGACATGCAGCCAACGAGGCAGACAAGCATGGAGGGACATGAAAAAGCACAAGTGAGTGCAGGAAAAAAACAGCGACGAGAGAGCAAGCGACTCTCAGAGCACAGTGAATGACAGACACCAAGCTTATGGGAAGAGGCGGGTGTAATGGGGTGTGAAGTGGAAGACCTCGAGAGACAGCAAGAGAGACCATCTGCCTGTCAGGATGGCTCAGAGTCTCTCTCCTCGTCTTTTACTGCCTTGTTCAGTCCATCATTCAAACCCACAGAGGTGCAAAAAGCTCAGCTGAACAAAACCTACACATAAAACCTTTAATCACCTGACACTTTTTATAGAAAACTTTTTACAGAAAAATATTCGTTAAGGGCCTGATTTAAAAAAAAAAAAAACAGCAGATAGTATTCAGATTAGGCTGAGTGGACTGGCAAACTGAAAAATGATTGGATAATTTCGTTATTTATCTGACTGTAGTGTAAAATAGCTAACTAATAATAATAATAACTAACTAATAATAACTAATAATAAAATAGCTAAGAAATAAATATAATAAATTGTGTTTTGGTTCTTAACAATGTTACACTGATATATACAGAATGTTGCGTGCAAAAAACAAATGAGCTAGCCAAAACATGTAAAGATGAATTAAAACACAAGGCTTTGACATTTATGAATGAGAAATTAATGACGTTCTTAATCTTCGATCTATCTCGAATGACTTAAATGATCCACCTGTAAAAGTATTTCATTTAACTACATCCAAGATCATGTTCTGTAGGGCCATTTTTGTGTCCACCGTTGCTGCACCGTTCTTCACAATCTGCTTACATGTTTGAAACTCTATGGTGGCAAACCAAGAACAATTGATAATAAATTGTAAATTGCAGTTCAAACATTTTTAAATTGCCAAATCTGTGTTTGGTTGAAGTCACTATCAGCGCCCAGATGAAATGAGCCAGATAAAGAAGTGACGGGTCCCTCATCTGCCCCCGTTCAACCACCCATCCCTGGCGTCTGCTGAGGGATCTGATTTTGTTGCCCAATTACCTTTCTCTTCCTTCTGTTTGGGCTCTTCATCTGTCTGTGTGCTGACTCGTTCTCTGACTGTGATAAAAAACAGTCACACGGAAGGGGGAACCAAACTGCTTCTTAATTTTCCCTGACAGCCTCTTTTAAACACACGGGTCCAAATCCACACACTAATTGAAAGCACATTTCTATTTCAAACAAATTAAGCACAATTAAGGCCCCTGAGTTATGAGTATCTATCACTGTGCGATGTTTTTGTAAAAATCACGGCACTCTAGATCAAAGACTCTCGACCCCTTGACTTAATTGCCTCATTAAGAGCTCCCTTCTTTGTGCTACGGGCTTCATAAAAACGGGGTCTGCTCGTTTCATTTGGGAATTACACTAAAAGACGCCCCTTAAACTAATCGCTTCCATGTTTTCAATAAAAGTTCATCTGTTTTAAGGTACAGCACAGAATAAGATTTTCTTCCATTTATAGAGCATAATTTGCAAGACCCCTTCAGCTCGGTGTGATTTATCATTTCATTGTGTCTGTGACAAGGCACAAACCTGTAACTATGTCTGGCTACTTTGTAACACATGTTACAAAGACTTCTATAACATTTCAGAAGTATGGTTGAACTGAAAAATTGCATGAGCCCATAACCCTGGATGCAATAGCCTTAGAGTCTTAGGTGTGGCATTTGACACATCATAGCAGGTGACAGGAAGGAGGTGTCACCGCCAGGAACCAGCAAATCACATGACAGAGAGATGATTGTGTGCAGCTGAAAATGCTCCCTCTTCTCATAGGCTCCCCTCCTCCTCATCATCACAAAATGCGATCTGAGCATGGCTGGCTTTTAATTTAATCTTATAAATGAGGTGCGCACTCCGAGACAACATGCTGTTCCAATTTGAGATGGCTGCTTTATTGGGGGACAGCGACAGGGGAGAAAGCAGGGGAAGTATGAGAAGGAGAGAGGGGGAGATAGAGGGAGGGAGGAGGGGGGTTGTAAGGAGAGCAAAAAAAGCAAGGGAAAAGATGGTGGCATGGAACATTTGTTAGTAATCCAATTCCACATACCATATGGCTTCATTACCATTATGCGGGAGAGAAGACTTCAGTCAGTCTGAAAATAAAGACCTACTTAGCCCCATCCAAACTGACCCCAAATGAGACATGTTTGTCTCTGTGTGACAGTGTTAGTGTTATTGCCCTGCTCTTACATTCTTTGTGGTCGTTTTAGATTGAGACTGCAGCTGCGCATGGTTTCAGTGTGTGCATACGTGTGCGCGCATGTGGCCGTGTGTGTGTGTGTGTGTGTGTGTGTGAGATAGGGATCGGCCGGTTTCCCAGTGACTGATTATTACGGAAGAGAGTCCTTACTCATTACTGCACAGAGAGAGAAAGAGAGGGCTGGGGAAGAGAAGGCCCATAAGCCAGCTCCATTCAGATGTGAAGATGACTGATAGTGCAGGAGCAGCAGGACCCCTCACTGGGTTCATTGGCCCCTAAGTGCTCCTTTGCTGAATGTGTCCCTTATCTTGCCCTGACAGCAGTAATAGAATATGCATAGGTCTATTAGCATACAAGGTAATGGCACCCTTGAGGGAGGGCACTGACATAAAACTTTAAGTAGAAATCAAAACATTGGTGAAGGCAAAAGCAGAATAAAAGGGGTTATTGTCACTCTGTGCAAACATGGCCTGAGGACTTGACTGTGGCTGCACACAAGGTGTATGCTGCCTTTATGCTTCTATGCACCTCTGTTTGCACACACACATACAGAAATTCTAATAAGATTTGTGGAAGACATTGCATATTACGTACATATTTTGCACTGATATAACCCATACACACAAACAGAGTAAATGGAATGGAATGCAGAAAAAGGCCATTGTACCGTCATAGCGCAGAATCCTCAAACAAAGAAGAGAAAATGTGATGAGAAACATATTCTGTGTTTCAATTACAGTGTAATTGCTCTGGGAAACCTAAAGCATCCAAATCTGTGTCAAAGCAGCTCTGTTTTTAGGACCTTTAGACAGAATTAAACCTCCAAATGGTCTGCAGAGAAGCTTAGCTAATATGGGAGACTGACAAGAAGACTGGTAAAGGTAGCGAGAGGGTCTGCACGCATATTAGAGTAACTGTCTTTTAGACCAAGCCTCCTGAAACGACCAAATGCCATAAGAAAGCAATTTGCTACTCCTCACACGTCACCTAAAATGATAGGTCAGGCCCAGTGAGAGGCCTAATTTAGTCTGGTGGGACAGACCAGGGGAGTGTTAGCTTTTCCTCATATTAACTTTTATTAAAGATATTAACCTTGAGGAAGTGGCCAAGGAAGCTGTGTCTGTAGGGTTAAGAATTAACACCAGCAGGGTAAGCCGTTAAAGAAGTATAACTCATAGAGCACAACTTTTTGTTCTCTTTTTATCGCTTTTGCAAAACAAAATCAACACTAATAAAGGTAATAATATCCATAATTGCATCCCTATTTGTAATTATGGTGATTAGGGAGTCCTCTTTGATATGCTGCTGCTCCACTGTCAATATGAACCATATGGGAACATGGGACAATTATGCTAATCATTCTACATCCAAGCCTGTAATTCGAAAGTGAAATAAAGTTCACCACCTTGAGAAGGAAAGCCTAATGTGGAAGCATGAAACATTAGGAAGTCAAATTTAGGGAATGGACAGTCATAAGGGAAGGCTTTTTAAACAGAAAATTCATGAGTGCTAACCAGTTATTGACTGTTTTATGTAACAATCACCCAGAAAGTCGTACTACAATGCAATGGTGATGCATTCCGAAATACTTATATATTACAAGACTGGCACATAATTAGACGTGGCCCAACTTTTATTGGCCATTTTGGCCCCTGCTAATGGCTCTGTGCTTGGACTAAAACAGACCAATAAAGCAACATCTAGTGTTGTACAGCAGGCATTACTAAAAAGAGGCAGACACTATTAAGAGCCATCAAATCCATCTCATAGAGGACAGCACCATTTCTTTGGTAAGTGACCTGTGAACTTTTTTAATCTGTGTTTTTTCTTGCATGGGTGGCCTGTACAATGAGACGGCTCTGGGTTTTGTATCTCGAAAAATACAATCAACATCCCTTCCAGCGAGAATCGGCCAGGCAAGTACAGCACAACTGTGAATTTGAAATGTCAAAAATATTTTGTCTCCATGGTAACCCAGCATTCATATATGCTGGGAGTATTGTGGGGAGTGTTGATGGTGCTGATTTGTCGGCAGAGTTAAAGATGGATGGGAGTTGAGAAAATACGTTTCTGAGTTTCCCTCTGGTCTATACAGATGGTTTGGCAGGGTGACAAGACAAAACTGAGCCTGGCATCAAACCCCAACCTCTATTTCATGGTGGGCTTAGCACTTTCTCTCTCTCTCTAGATTACACTTGCTGTGCTACAGGGGTCCAGCCCTCCAGAATTGATTAACCAATCCATTTTGCCAGATATTATTGCAGAAAGCTTGTGAAAAGGGAGCAAATACGAACTTATCATATATGTCACAGCTCGAGTCAGTCTTCAATGCAATTTATATTCAATGTTTAGCGTTAATACCAAGAATAATCTGTTGATTCAAACCAAAAGTGCTCTGGGAGCTTGACTCCAAAAGCATAATATGATATATGTTGCCAGAGAAACAGTTTGGGGTGTGTGCTCCTCTCTCCGTGGCCTTTTCCCTCAGCCCAGGCTGAGACCCACTAACACATAAAGTACACAGTACACGCCAGACACACAGAAAACACATATTCTTTCAACAAAAAGGAGAAAAAAAAAAGTGGGACCAGCGCCTAGGATTTCCCGGATTTCACTGCTGGCTTCTTTCTCCACCACATATACACATGCATGATCGGCCGCACACACACAAACCACACAAGAGCACATTGGGAGATTCAAATGGCAGAGAAACAGGCCGAGGAATGAGGTGACTCACATTGCTCTATTAACTGTAGTAGGAGAAATGCAATAGTAGCTCGGTTTAGCTTCCCGCTGACCACAAACCAAGAGTGGAGGTCGTCAGGATTGTGTCAAATGAGCATCACAAACATTTCCAACAACACAACTGACAATATCTCTAGGTCTTGTTATCATCGAAGAGCAGGAAATTTCATTTCAGCTCATGTCACAGTAAGAAGGATAAGATGATCTGAAAATTTCTGAAAATTTAAAAGTGAGCCTTTAAAATCCCAAGAGATTTGAGCCTGGCAGCCATGATGGCTCCAGTTTGATGATCTCATCACATTTCAGGGGTCAACAGATGTCAATCGTCCTCCACATCTATTTTCTTAAAGGTCGGTGCTGAACGCAAAGTTGTTTTTGGAAAGGATTTCTCTGTTTTAAAATTTTATGAACAGCTATGCAACAGATCGAATAAATTAGTGCATTAACAACATTTGAATTTTCATCTCTAATATTTCCTGTTCTCGTTCATCTGCTCATATTAAGCCAATAAGTCTGATGATCACATTGTTTTGTTTGTTTATAAGGGAAGAGCTGTTGGGGCATAGACAGCCACACAGATTGTTTATCATAGTATCGAGCTCTGAGTCAAAGTACATTTTAATGCTTTTGAAATATAATGTGAAGTCATGGGCAGTTACTTTGAGATTTGTGTTTAAATGAGGAATGAGGGCAGAATGAAAGTATCATTCTGACTGGATGGTGTTTTACTAATGCACATTCTCGTTGCGTGTAGCCGAATGCTAACCAGTGTATTTCATATCTGTCAATAACATAAATTTGTGCAAATATTCTCTGCCTTTAAATCTGGACCTATAAGAAACTATAGGGTACCTACATTTGATAAAACATAGCTGCCTCTTAACGTTGGCTGTCAACATAACTTTCTTCGTGCATCTCTGTCCATTCCTTCATAAAGCTCACGAGCTGTCCTAGGGGGTCTCTACCCAACCACGGCTATAGCTCACTTAACCATGAGATCGAGTGGAGTATGCACATACATAGAAGGGAATTACTTTGATTACTTAACCTGCAACAGAGTCTGCTTCTTTTTTGTCTACATATACTTCCCACCACCCCCACACACAGCTACAACCACCACACCTCTCCTCCACCGCCCCTCAAATAAATGGAAAAATATTCACTGCCGTGGGCTACTGCTGAACTTCTCACTCTCTGCATCCAATTTGAAGCAGAGCTGCTGTGATGTCACTAGAGCGTCCAAACAGAGAGGAAGAGGAAAGGGGAGGAGGTCGAAAGGGGAGGGAGAGAACAAGAGAGGAGATGGCAACCTTCAGACCTGCAAGGTCACACTTCTTAACCCCACTGCTAAAAATCCAATAACACTTTATGAATGTTTTAGTTGGGAGTCATTAATGCAGCCAAGCATCTGCTTTGAAAAGAATACAAATGAGGTGCTGTCCTGCTATGCACTTTCCCAGCTACACATACACACACAGCCTCAGGGGCACAACATCCTGATGTTCAGGAAAACGTGGCCCCACAGTGTTAAGTCAAAACCAAGTTTTTGGAGTTGACTGGCTGCATATATAAAATCACCACTCAGGTTAAACATCTGGCTGTTCAAATTCATAGCGATGCAGCAACTCTGATATGAAGTAACTTTCTGCTCTCTCTGAAGTAGCAGTTGAAGAACAAATGATCCGACTGTTTCACAGGAAAATGCTGAATTGAGACAATTTCAGACTTTGACGTCACATATGAACCATGATTTGAACTGAGCAGGAGCCAGATATCGGAGGATGAAAGTAACTTCACCTCAGTGTCAAGGTCAGATGAAATATTCGTTGTTGAAATCTTCCCTGAGGATTAGACCACTCTGTATTTCCAGACAGAACAGTGTTCTCAAGCATGACTCAATACCCAAATACTCCTCGATACACTCTGCTAGCTACACGCACCATGCCCAAACCAATTGGTAGACATAATTTCAATACAACTCGTGAGAACGGCTGCATGAAAGGATTGAGTGTGTGTGTGTGTGTGTGTGTGTACGTGAGCTTCTCTGTGGCACAAAATGAGTAAGTAGGCTCACCAGTTTAAATAAGCCAACAGGGTTGTGTACTTTCCCTATTTACCTATGTGGAGCTTGTGGTCACAGGAGAAAAGGCCACAGGGAAGAAGGGAATAGAGGTGTCACAGCAGCCATGATGATGATGGAGTGTCTACGAATATGACTCCAAACAGGGTCATTTTGATTTGGCGGCAGTACGCAAAGGCTGGCCCGTTAACTCCTGACCTTTTGAGTGTGACCTGTGGGGGAGGGGTTCTATTCACTAGGAGAGGACAGAAGGAACGAGAGAGGGGCTGCACAGTGTCAGGTCCATTATGACCCGCTAAAAACTCAGGCCGCTCTCCAGCGAGGAGCCATCCATCATCGGGGCCTCTCTAATCAGCATGTTTGTCACTGTAACTAAACAGTGGGCTGAGCCACAGCGCCACGCTATTGGCCATGACAGGGAGAAATAAATCTGCTGCCGGCCAATGGGCTGCAGGCAGCCGAGCGTGACAGGAAAGGTGACAGACTCTTGAGGTCTCAACTCGAGCGAGATTAAGGGGAACTAGCCCAGACTCTTGGGCGGAGGGAAACATTTCAACAGTTTTGCTGGTCTTCAGGCAGCGGTAGACGTTGGGGCTGGCAGTAGTGTGGCTGTAGTGAGAACAACACACACACACGCACAGACGCGCGCACACACACACACACAGACACAAGACAGGTCGATTTGTTCAGTTAGGAGGAACTCTGGGTTTCTTTTGGTGGGTAACAGATAGCTGCTCTGTTTGCTTTTCCCCATGACATCTCAGGTGTCCTGTGGTTCCACAGGTTTAACGCTCCAGTATCCACATGGGAAAAACCTCTCTTGAGACAAGGTGCATAAATGTAAGTCAATACATGCTCATACACATCAAATAACTACAGAAATATTATGAATAACATAGAACATTATTAACATTTTTATTCTTAGAGTTAAAACTAATTAACATAACTAATTTTGTTAAAATACGGTATGATTTGTCTTATTTTGAAACATGTCATGCTGCAGACAAAAATACTGTGAAGGGCTATTGGAGCTCGATATTCCATTGCTTACATGTGACTGCACACGAAACCTCAGGTTACATGAGCAGGACCTTCTTTCCTCACTTATTCGAGAATAGCAATTTGCATGGGGAAAAAAAAAAAATTAAGAAATTTTGATTGGCATTTTGAAGGTTTGATGACTTACATCATAACATATATTCTGCTTTTCTTGTTGGCTGGTGCATCTTCTGCGCTTTACTTCACTGCTGCTGGACTCCACCCAAAAGACTCGTAGCCTTCAGGCTGAGAACATTAATGCACATCAGTCCTTTCACAGACTGTTAATGTGTTTATTGTTTCGTTGTTGTTGTTTTTTAACCATATGAGTGATGAGTGACACCACTGAGTGATGACAATTATGATTTCCTGTACACTGCAAATGAATATTGCAGTAAATATAAACCTTTATATTAGAACTAAATGCACTGCCAGGAATAAGACCACACTGTTTTGTTAAATTTTACATTTAGGGATAAGAGACAAATACCATCTACTGTCCTTGAAAATACAGAGATAAATACTTGTTTCATTACCACAAATCTACATACTTAAAACTCTTAAGTGCTTGAATTAAATATCAGGCTGTAGGATGGAGAATTTTCCAGTATGCATCATCTTGTGTCATGTTGTGAGGTGTCTATTAGCACGGTCACATTCCAACATTTTTTTACATGCCTTCTTGCAAGATAAATTCTGGGCACAGTGAGAGATTCTCAGACTGAAAGTATATCTTCAACTTTCAAACTATAAGTTATTGGTTTCAGTAGATAATATTTAATAACAAGCTGGTTGTCTCTGAAAAGTGCTGGTAGTAACACCAGATTGCAGTTCACACTCACTTCACTGGTTTGCAGTGGTGGCAGCGCAGGAGGGGGGGGGACACATCTACTCATTTCTGCAAAGTAAAATGACACTATATCAAATCAAACATTTCCATATGTGGACCGTTGCTGCTGTTGTGGGTCTGGCAATACGAGGGGCAGGGCAACAGGCAAGAGATGGGCTGTGCTCTTCAGTTCAGCGAGACATTCGGTGATCTTTGGAGCCTCCTACTGAGACAAAATGGAAACTGCCATCAGCCTTTTCAGATTGATAATCCTACAATCCATTTTTGATCCTCAATTCTACAGGGTCCAGAACATGGGGAGGATTAACAAACCACATTTGACTCATGAAAATACACAGAATATTATTGTAAAATGATTTTTAGCCTCAGTTCTGTTTACTGTACAGGAGTTGCAAGTGTTAAAGCTTGAGCAGATACAAAAATGTAAGGTGTACACATGAGCAACAGCCTTACTGAAAATGTAATAACTTCTCCTCTCCCATTAGACATGGGAATTCAAGTTATAAATCTCAAAGGCACTTCAGGCTTGTCTGGAGGGCCGCCAAAGATAATTGGGTCGGGTATTGTTCTGCAATGTTGGCCTCTCTTCTACGAACGATGTGGTTTGAGCATTACAGAGCCGCATGTTGGCAAATGTTGCAGCAAAGGTCAATTTGACCCTCGTCCATCTCGTCACAAGTTGTCTCTATTGATCAAACCCATCCCAGAGAACATCTGTGTTGCTTAAAACTTTCCATACAGACATTACAACTTCGTTGTCCCTTCTCAAAGTAATTAAATTAGCCTCTTTCCCTCAGTGTGGGTCAGTGGCTCAGGCAGTGGCCTTTTACTGGAAGCTCCATGATGCCAAACTTGTCCTTAAAGGCATAAATTAGCCCACGAGTGCTTGGGTAAAACATGTCAGGCACTAAACGAAGATTGAGTGATGAGGTTGAACAGGGGGGACTGAGGACCACGAGGACCGTCAGAATGGAGAAACTCTTGTTCCTTCACTCATCCCCCACTCTGCACCCAACATAAAGGGGAGGAGGGGGACCTGTAGTTCTCCAGTACATGAATTGGCACAAGTTGGAGCTCAGGAAGTCCAGGAGACGACTCTGCCTGCCCCGAGAGTGAAACATAAAACCAGTGACATAGCCAATACATGTCATATTCTCTCAGTCATGAATGGTTTATTTTCCAAGGAATTTCAACCTAAAACCTGTTCTTCATAATTATCCTGATTTGTTTAAAAAAACAAGGTGGAGAGGTCTGGCTTGATCGACGCCAACAAGAGACCACTATGTTTAGTTGCTTGCTTTTCGGCAAGGCATAATATTTCACATTTGGGAGACAATGACAAAATGCCTTCATTCGCAGTGAACATAATAAATATCTCCACAGAAGTTGTCATTATAGAATGTAGCCACTGATTAAGAAAAGAGAGTAAACAGATATCAACATGCATGGCGTGAGGGCAAATACATTCAGTTTGAGGTCCTACGGGTGCTTGGAGAAACTCCAGGTGCTGGTCCCTATTTTAAATACCCCTTAGTTATTGAAAAAGGCCAGGTAGAGTCAGAGCCAACTGCTCCCTTCTTTTGGCAGAATCTCACGTTAGGCCCCATGAATGAAAGAGGAGAAATGTCCTGGACATTCTCCCTGACGCTGTGCTGAATCAGATTGTAGGAAACATGTTTAAACATTTGACTCTACAGGTTTTAATTGTCTATAAAATCAATTTCTTCCCCTTTCTCAACAAGAAAGTGTGTGATGCACTGTTGTATAATTCTGAGTACACTAAATCATCTGCTTAATTAAAATTTAATACAGAAAGAAATGCAATGGTGCAATGTTCAGCGTTAATGTGCAATGTCATTGCCATGACATAATACTTTTTTTCAGCAATGTCTTTCAGTATCACTGTCACTGTCCCAGTCATATTTTGTTTAATCTCCTTTCATTTATTTGTAGAATAAATTAATGACCCGTGTACAGTCTGACCTACCAAAAGTCCTCTCCAAAAGACGAATATCACACTACGATGCAAAATTCACTTAATGAATAAAACAAAAAGAAAAAAATATAATCTCAAAACCCTTCATTATGTTTTATAGAGGAAACAAATGTGTCTATGCCTTTAAAAGTTATCCTGTCCCACTATTACAAACAAGTTGGTGTTGCTTGGTGCGGAACGGGTGGGGGCTGAAGGGGCTCCGCTCCTCCGTTTAAAAAACCCTGAGTATTAGGGTGGACTAATCTTTAAAAGGTTAATTTATTCATAGAGATTTTGACAGAGATGTATGGCCAAGCCAACATCTCAGGCACCTCTTCCCAGAGGGGAGAAGACTTGTGAAAAGAGGAAGGGGAGGGAGGAACAGAAGAGGAAAGTGTGTGTGTGGTGTGTGTGTGTGTGTGTGTGTGTGTGTGTGTGTGTGTGTGTGTGTGTGTGTGTGTGTGTGTGTGTGTTGTGTGTGCATGTGCGTGTGTGTGTGTGGGGGGGGGGTGGAAAGATGGAGTGCAGAATGCAGAAGAGTAACAGAGTGGCGAGTCAACGTGATATAAACACAAACCTGTAATTACCTCATAGGTACTGACAATGACTCTGGCCTTTCACCCAGTACACTCGGGGAAGGGAAAATCTAAACTCAATGCAATCTATAAACTGCACAGAATGTTTACATTATAAAAAACAGACCACATGTTTGTATAATATCAGAAATAAGTGCTTTCTTTTATCTCCACTCATATTCTTTAATGTTTGTTTATTATTTAGAGGAAAAAACTGCACCTACTGTGTAAAGGATTAGGCTGCAGCTGTAGCTAGTGCAGAATTTTCCAGTGCTAATTTACATTGATTCAACTATTTGTAGTCTGTGTGTGTATTGAGGGGGAAGGGGTGAGTGATGTTTGCAGACAGGATTTCTTTTTAAAGGGCGGCACAGGCTTAAAGATATCTGAATGAATCATTCCGTCTTTGTCATATACAGTATTACAATTGAGAAAAAACAAGGAGCATGTATATTTTAGTGAAACTATTTTGACTAAAGTGGTGGAAAAGGGTGAAAATCATCAGCGACAGGACATGGTGTTAAACAATCACAAACATATGGGGGTGACTGTTGCCCAGGAGGGCTCAGTTATGTTTCCAGTCTCTCCAGAGACCATGTCAACGTGTCCTTCAGCAGGACACTAAAGTCCTAACTGCTCATCCAGCATCCTGTCAGTCTGTGAATACGTTAGCAGCTTGGCACCTTGCGTAGCAGCTCCTGCCAACAAGCGTGAATGTGAGTGTGAATGGGTGAACTATGTAAAATGTAAATGCACACATTTGCCAAGCAATTTACGTCTAATCTGTATAATGTTATTGTTGCGCCACATTCCTCAGCAAGCAAGCTGAGAATTTGAGCGTGATATAACGGATATTTCCAAGCAACATAGTTGTATTTAATTATTGCACCCAAGCCAAGATACTGGGTTAAGCAAACAAAATATACAGTCTGTGCACTATAATTGTAGTTCATGCTCACTCAGTTTTACGCTCGCAAACTCCTGATCTGTGCATTCGACTAACACGCTCACCACGACTGCTTCTCTCTGTGCATCTAACTCTGCCCAAATGAGGAGCTACAAAGTCTTGCATTTCTTAATAGTCAAAGTCACATTTCAATGATGGATTATTCTGATATAATTAAATCATGGCTGTGATTTGTTTCTGAAAACCAGTCCAGACAGACCTTCTTCCTTATTGCCTACAGGCTTCAACACCAGTCAGTGCAAAAAGATGCCTGATTGTGCTGTCTAACATTATCCAATACCTCACAAAACAAGCACTACTGGACAAAAAAATGCGAAACACCTCAAACCACTGTGAAAGTATTCTCCAGCACATCCCAAACATTATCACTGGGGTTAATTAAAGTTTGGGTGGGGTGGTGGCAATCAATGTGTGAAAAACTGTGTTGTGCTCCCTTAACACTTTAACAAATTAAGCCCGATGAATCCTGACATTCACATTCACAAATGACAGATTACCCACTTCAACAGTTAGGGTTAAAAAAACACTGTCAGGCAAATCATATTAATCACTGACGTTATTACCCAGTGAAAAGCTCATGACGGTTTGCTGGGTTTGATCCATGTTGGGGACTTTTCTGGCCAGACAGTGTATTTTTTATTATGTTTTCAACTGCTAGAGTCAAGTCCTCTTCAGTACAGCATCTCATTCTCATCTCATTCAATACGGACCCATTTAGATTAAGATATGACAACCTCCCTCTCACTATATCAACTTAATGCACAGTGTATGATTGTGTGAATGATGTCAATAACCAAGTATAAAGAGATAACCGTCAATTCAGATTTGAAATAAAGGAATCAAAGTGTTTTCGTAAACCCAATATACATGCAAATACTCCTGGACATTAGATTATAAAGGGGACTGACACACACTGTAATGCATTGAATGAACGGGCAAATAAACCCTTCAGCCTTCATTTAAAAGATGCTGAAACCATAACAGATATTTTAGACCCTCTTTTTTTCCTTTTGGAAGGACAGCTTTTCTCTAGAACATATAAGACTGTGAAAATAAACAGTTCTAAACAATTAGGGCCTTTTCAAGACGATGTCATATAAAAACTAACACACGAGACCCTGATTTCGCCTCTGCATACAAAGGCCAGCACTCTGTTACATGACGAGATGAACAGATGCCTTGTACTCAATTTATAGCATCTACAGGGTTTTAGACTCATCGGCTACATTTTGAGTGGTTCCAACCTATTTCTGCATGGAGACACTTTGGATTAAAAACACAGAAGTACACACTTAAATTAGACCTAAAGAAATTTAAAACCAAAACTCTTTATCAGACGTTTTAAACACCAAAACACCAGTGAACTTCTCCAACTTACTTGCTGAGATGTAATTCATACTGAACGGTTTCCCTCAAGTTACCATGCATCACTGCATTTGCTCAACTTTAGCTTTCCTGTTCTTGGATTATTTTGTAGTGCTGCGTTGCTCCAAATGTCGTACATATTCAATGTTCCAGAGGGTGAAACTACATTTTTTCCACATTTTCTTGAAGACCCTTCTAATTTGACCCTCTCTGTTAAGTAATTCATAGTGAAACTACCCAAACACTGTTAATAGTATGTGTTCTATTGGAAGCACGGAGGTCGGCGCGCAATGTAAACCACAGACGGACAGCGTCTGGGCTTTCTTTTGTGGAAGTGGAAGACAACGTGTATATGGATGTATGACAGCACAGCTAAGAAGGCGAGACAGGCGCTTTACAGCCGATGAATACACTGGGCTCATCACAATAATAAGTAATGTGAGTGGCCAAGGAGACATCCGCTACCTTCAATTGTTCTTGGTATCAACACTGAAAGTTACCAACTGCAAAATGAACCCCACAGTTCAACTTGTTAGTCCCTTATGCTTTCATATGAACACATGACATTCATTACATTAAATTGTATTTTAGTACCAGCATTAAAAAACATGTAACAAACTAGATGAAGGCCATTCAGCAAACCTATACATTCTAATGGTCATCTTGTGCCATTTATCTGCCATTGCAAGGATAATTATGACCAATTTAACCAGCTAATTTGACACAATCCAGAGAGATTAAAATATCAAAACTACTGAGTTATTAGAAGAAATTATATTGTGCAGCTGGATCAAGGCGAGTTGGAAAAAACAAGCTGTTCCATTTTTAACTTGCTTGAGACAATAACTTTACATCCAACCCCATTCGGTGGAGGTGTGTTCAGGGGCCACAGCAGAAAAAGGATGTTCTGCTCAACTGAACTTTCTGGAGAAATTTCTGGAGAATGTGCAAGTTGCACCTGTGGAGTGGTGAACACGGAAAACAAAAATAACTAAGCTTGCTGATGCAATTCGGTGTCAACTCTTGAAACATGGATATGCTACACACATGACCCTGACGGCCTGAACGTCAGCACAGACACACGAAGAGGAGGAGGTGGGACGAACTCGTAACTTCTCTTTCACCTTTCCTCCCTCCTTGGCCCAGACTTTCAGACCATCATGGTCCCTCACCCTCCCTGTCCCCCCCCGTACTCTTGCTCTGGGCGCATCTAATTGAAAGCGATCTTGGGCTAAGAGAGTTCCGTTTCTTCTCTAATCCCTCCGCTGGGGAAGCTCACATGGTCTCAATTACCCCCACCCCCACCCTAGAACACTGGGTCCCCTCTCCACTCTCTCTATCCATCTCAACAGCCTGCTCCTCTGCCAATGCACCAGCCCAGGTCCTTTCTTCAGCAGTTTATGTTATTAAGCACACACTGCAGAGTTCCTGTCCTTCACAGGGGCCTGGAGATGTTATCTTTCCGACTGCCGTATACAGTTACCTCCAAAATATTCCATAAATTAGATTGAGATTGGCAATTCGTAATATAGAGGTGGAGGCTGAGGTGGTCAGGTATTGGTTAGGGATGGTCAGGCATGGGGGCAGTGGTGGCGAGGATCAAGGAAGTGCAGAGTAAGTAATAGCACAGGAGGATCTGCTGGTGTTTTCACTGGATGGAGAAACACTGGGATGTATGTCACTGGAAAGTGAAGGTGAAAAAAGAAGCAGAGGGTGCTTAAGGGCTTTGGCCTAAAAAGGCAGAGGGGACAGAAATCTAGTTCCTATTGGATGGAGCACGATTATATGAAAAGAGTCAGTCTGGGCATTTACTGGTCTTAGAGAAGTACGGATGGTGTTAGGGTTACGAGTGGCGATACGCATGCAACCCTCCCCCCTAATTTTAACAAAGCTGTGTTTAGTCAAGTGACTCTTCAAGCCCTGAATAGCTTTGTCAATCCCAACAGCATGGAGAAAGGTTCTGAGCAGAGACATCCGTGGCCAATTTGATTAGGAAGAACCTGTGAGGTCTCCAAACAATAGGCCTCTCGGGGGATCTGCAATAACACAAACATGGCCCCTGACACACAGCTTCAGCACTTCAAAGGAAGCCGTCATCATTTGTGCCTGAAGCGGTTAAAGACACATATTAACGATCACAAATTTAGTCCACTGCTGGCCCTTCAACTGCAGAAGTTCAAGGCCACTTTGACTCCAAACATTACATGAAGCCCACGGAGAGCTTGTATGACAGACAATGATGTCTTCATAGTTGTAGGCATGTTACATTCTAAACTCATGAGCTTCACTCATCTAGTAAATTTCACCTATATTAAAACATCAAGACTCAACTCTTTATGGATTGGATGGATTACTTGGATTACTTGTTATAGGAGCAAGATATATGGGCAAATAAACGGCTTGGCCAGTGAAAGCAGGAGCAAGCATTAGCTGGAATATGAAATTGGGAGCACCGGGTGTGGCTCAACAGTTCAGCTTTAACCTTCAGGGCTGCCTGATCTAAATTCTGTTCCTGGCTTGAATCCATCCATGGTTAATCGGGTGCACTGTCCCTTTGATTAGAGCTGACCTCATGGGGAGCCAGTATTAATGTAAAGCACTTCAAGACTGAGTATCTGATCTGAGACTTGTGGGGGATCCATTGGCCAACTTGCTAATTACCACAGAGGACCATTAGAGAGGAGATCCATGAGGGAACTATATTCAACTGGGAGAAAAATGTAAACACTACTGAAGAAGAGAAGTGAATCAGGAAACTGGTAATTGTTCCAATAACTGAGACAAAGGATCACGCTGGCTTTGAACACCCGTTTGTTCACCAGGCATAGGGTTTGTTTCATTTTCTACACCTCTGCTCGCTTTAGCACCGAACAGGTGGAGACACAGAAAGCACAATTTGTGGCAGCAGCAAGTCCTGTGGCAACTTCTGGCAAGTCTTGGGAAGCTTCCAGTGGCTCCTACTGAACAGGTGGAGCCATGTAGCAGTGAACAGTCTGTCACAAGAAGAGTCTGTGCATGAAGAATAACTAACACTCAGGACAGATCTGAGCGGTAACATGGAAATATCACAGCATATTTTCCTGTAAACAAATTAAAAATCTGTTTACATCCGTATCTTACTTGGTTAATTTGTAGGCAACTGGACTTGTAGTTTGCTTGATGAGGCTTGATGAGATCCTTCAGACATGTTTACGTCAGTGTTAAAACTACTACAAAAAAGCAATGTTGAGAATGGCTGCATGAACTGCAATAAGTAATCACATTATCTGTTTCACTACTTTCAAACAGTTGTGCAAACAGGAATGCAGCCTCTTTTTACAAATTAGTCATAATCAACATGAGCTCATCGAAAGAAATGTGCACCATCAACAAAACCGCCACCGTTTTACAGACTTGAAAACAGACGTTCTTTTACTACTGCAATGGGCAATTCAGATCTAAATATACAGATGACAAAAATGCTTTTCTTCGTACAAGCCCTTACTGACACCAACAGCAACAGGATTTAGCATTTGTAAACGCACTATAAGGTCTCATATTTGTGTCTCAAGCACCAACTGTATATAATATCTAACAAGCAACTGAGAGGGGGGGGTGCACATACCTTCCTCACGATTGAACGACGCGTCATTTGATGTGTTAAGTGGCTGTTTTCGTCATTTCATTGAAACGTCAACATTGTTGGCAGTACTAGCATCCACAGAAAAAGCCGCGCTAGCGGGCAGACAAGATGGCAGGTCCGTTTCCCTCGGTCTACATCCGCCGGCCCTTTCTTGCCTCTGTCGGGCCGGTAGCTGCTGGCATTGTGTCGCCTTCACAGTGCCTCATATTCCAGGTTTTGATGACTCCTCCGCAGTTATAGAGTACATACACAACCAAAAACTGTCCATTGTGATCAACTTTGCAAGTGCTTGCAACTACCGAGAAACTGCCCTTTGCTAACAGGAAGTGGTAGGGTCAAAGGTCAAATGCGTGCATTTCAATGATTGGCTAGAATCGGGTCAAGTGTTGACTCTTCAAATTGTATATTTTATTAGAATATTTACTCATAGCTGACATTATAAAGCTAGTATTTATACATTCAAATTGGAAAGAAACAAAAAGTAAAAAGAAGTAAAAAGTATGGCACCTCCAAGCTGCTCTCTGGCGCTGCCTATGGCCGAAAGAGAGAAGTGACTGATGGCAGTCTGGACGGACACTGCTTCATAGGGGGCTGACACCCACTGCTAAAATGTCTTCCTGCACTTACAGTGCAAACCCAACACACTGTTTTTCAAGTTCCAGGTAATGTATGTCCCATGCAAACAACATAATCCAACAGATGGAGTTAGATCAATGAATCGTGAATATTTGCATACATAACTGTAATTCAATTACACATTTGTGTAACCGATTACATTATGTTTTATTTTTTTGTGAAATAATGTAGCACATTGCACTTCACTATGGCTCAGTCAGTCCCAATGAAACGGCTCTTTGGCATTGTTACATTGTTGGCCTCGGACCTTGGTTCTGCAGACTTGATGGAAACTGCATCATACGTTTGTAACAAAGAGTTCATGCGGCACAATGTTTAGGGCCAGCTTGTAGCCCTGCTCCTTTCCCCTGCTTGTGTTTCTCTGCTGTCAGTGCCTTTCTCCGAACTGACTCCAAGCTGCTTGCAGTCCAACACGTGTTGATGCTTTGGAGGTCATGGCGGTTGGAGCCCAAGTGTGCCATGAAATGTGTGGGCATGAACACACCCTGCTGGCGGATGGCTGTAATGGTGTTGTGAGGTTTGGTCTGAGGCATTCTTTTCCCTTTTTACACAACCCCGGCTGTTTGCAACCATTTATTTAAAGTACACACAAATATAGCCAGCTAATGGATCACAACGACGTTTAAATTTTAAATGGATCAGAACTTATTACACCTTTATAACAGCATGCTGCGCGGTAAAGCAGGTGATGATGTGTCCAGTGATGCAGCAAACGTGTTCCTTTGTTTTCTTCCTTCACATCTCCTCTTGCTTTTATGTCAGGAGTGAGCTGTTTTATAATTTGTGTTTTTTGACAAATATGAAGTGTAACATTTCCCGTGAGTGTTGAATCGGAGTCAGAAAGGAGCCACAGATTATAGGGCACCAAATCCTGATGTGGAGATTCAGAGTCTGCCTGTGTTTGTCTGTCCTCCACTCTGGAACATGTGGTTTTAGTTACAGAATGTTATAATGCTCAACAATGTTACTGCCCTTGGAGCTCCACATACTGCATAAAGGCTACTTTGTCCCCTGATGCCCACACGGGAGAGTCTGCCTCATTGCTCACACACTTACACGCACATACACACACACACTTACATAGAGGGTGACGATGACATCCACAGGGGCGGTGAGCCCATGTCGATAAAGGTACTATATTCTTCAATGGACTGTCGCACTTATATACATAGTGCATTGTGTCCACTTTAGCACAGCGTAACTTAAACTAATATTTAGATTTCCTCTGTGCTGATACTGCCTGCTGTCCACAAGCTAAAAACAGCAATCCCAGAAATTGCCACGAAAAAGCAAAAGCAGATGTGTCACCAATGCTGAGTCTACAAAAGATCAATCTGAATGAATATGTGCAGAGAATAGCAATTCATCTTCAGCCGGGACCTCATCGGCCGTCATTCTGATGACAACCGTCTGTGAAGTCAAGAGACGAAAAGCAGGCACTTTTCTTTTCACTGATAATACATCACACCTTCGCTCTTGTCAGTTACAGCGCCACAGGAAAAAAGTGACCGTGATCTCATTGCTCTATTCAAAGGTGGCGAGTAGCACAAGGAGAAGTGCAAAGTGAAAGTGAGCCGGAGAAGCATGAAGTCACTGTGGTTGGCACACTTAATCGTGTTCCCCTGAACCCAACCATAGCCGGTGCAGAGGGGCCACTTAACGGCTGCTGCCATGTGCTACAGACTATTTCCCAGCAGCGGAGTCAGCCCGGCCAACAAGTCCTGATTAATACTGGGGTGGCACGGCGTAGCACCCAATAAATAAATCTCATCAGTCTTTGTACACAGGATTTTATAATTTCTTCTCTGCTAAACCAAAAAGTTATGATGCCAGGAACTCAGATTTATATACAAGCAAACGGGATACCACATGCTGCTTGTAAAGTGTGGCAACTACACAACATGTACTGCTTGCATCAGATTCCCTGCAAATAGTTGATTCAACTCTGCTTGAACTTGAAAAGTGTATGCATAAGCTTGAACACATTTCGCCTCCACCCTGAGGCCGACAACACGTGCAGCATTCGGTAGCTTTTGAACACTGGACATGGCCGCAGATGGGCAAGGATCAAAGCAAAGTCAGTATGAACCATCCTGGAATTCTGCAGAGTGCCAAAAAAATCCTCTCATGGCTGCAGCGGAGAGGCTGAAAGGTTACATTTGTTCGGCATCACCGCTGTTTGGGTACAATGCACAGACGGGAGAGCTCACACCTGCTGGTGTGAGAGGTGCAGGCCAGCCACTGCTGCGGCCGGCTCCTTGTCAATGAGAATCTATTCAATGGCGACACAGGTTGTGTTTCTGTCAAATGAATACATTTTTCAAATCCAATTCTCATGCACCAGAGTATTACTCTCCAATCACATTTTCCCTGTTACTAGTATTTATTCTGTAATATATTATATTACATATATATTATATGTAATATATATATGCTATGTTTGGAATGTGGGGATTTGATTCTGACACCTCTTTTAAGCACGAGGTTTATCAAAAATCTAAAACATACAGTGTCATGGACTCATTTGTGTGACGAGTACAAAGTAAAACTGGATTTCCACCATGTGAGATGACTTGAATACAGTAATCTGTCGCCCTCTTCTGGCAAAAGAATAAAGCTTCATACACAGTGCAGAGTATTATTTCATGGCTGTCATGAATATCTATCAATAAACAATCAGCATTCAGATAACAGCAAATGAAAAACAAAATTTCATTCTCAGCAGTGCGTGACAAATATGAATGGGATTTTCAGGGATTTTGAGACACAAAAGACACAATATTGTCAAACCACACTGTTTATTTCACAATCTTGAACAACTAATTATGACTGAGATCAAACAGCAGGTTCGTTCTTGGTCATTCCTGGAAAATAAGCATAGTTTAAAACTGCCCAAGAGGGCACTGGAGGAACTGTGCTGCATTATCACTGTATTTCCTACATGTATTTATTTGTGTGTGTGTGTACATATATTTGTCTGACATGTCAGCTTTAAAGTCTACAGACAATGAATGGCTCAGTCATACACGTATTTGTCCATCTGATGCTTTTCTCACTTACACTGACGATACGTGACCCCACCAGATGCAGGCCCATGCTGACCCACCGTGGACATCCCAGGAGCCATTGGGATTCTTTCTGACTTATTCATGGTGAAAAAAAGGCCATAAAACATGACATGGGAGATCAGCGATTCAGAACATGTATCTTATCACACATGCAAGGAGAATCCGTGCCAATACATACAAAAACATGAAAAAGTGAGTGTCAGTGACACCAGGGATGATCTGTCCGTGTCGCTACTAGTATTGGCAACATGTCACTGATAGCATCACACAACAACAGACCGCTTGTTCAAAGGGAATCTTGATCAGAATTTGGTTATCGGATTGGATCCGATTTTGAACGTGGGTTGTCCAAAATGGAAATAAGGAATCTGCAGTCGGATTAGATCACGTAAACTAATCCAAGTTTTAATATGGATCAAACGTTCAGTTTGTGTTTTCAGTAGACTTTTGGTAACTTTGATTTTTTAAAAAAAGCGAGTTGGATTTCAGGAAGAAAAATATAGTAAAACTTTATAATTGGCCCAATAATGGAACATTTTATCAGTGGGTGTATGTACTTTTATTTGTATTTTGCACTTTTAAGAACGGTGAATACACAGATGGGGTTCTGTACATTATTGGAGGTGAGAGGTGGAGGTCGGCAGAATCTTGCAGCAGAGATAAGCGAATGTCTCTCAACTGGTGACACTTCACAAGTTCATGAAGTTGAGGCTTTAAAAGTCTGAGTGTGTTCCTCTGTTATCTGTAATTTTGCGTTGGTGAGGGCTAACAGCTGCTCCTTTGCACCAAGTTCACTCTTTACCCAGTCCTGTCTTTCCTTCTGCAGCTTCTCTTTGGTGCCCTCCTTCTCTCCTACTTATTTCTCTTGTCTTTCTTTCTGAAGCCTCTGCTGTTTCTCATTCTCCTCTTCCTTTTTCCAGCCTCTCCTGTTCCTTTCTGCAGCCTCTCTTTCTCCAACATCTCCTGCTTCTCTTTCTTCTGCTTCTCTTTCTCCCTCTCTCTCTTTCTCCATCCTCTCCATGGTCTCCCTTTCTACTTGGAGCCATTTGTCTCGAATCTTTCTGTATCTCTCCTTCTTCCGCTCTCTCTTCTCCGCAGCCTCTCTCTCACACCACTGGTCGGTTTTGGTTGACATTGTGTCTTCTTTGTTATCTCTCTCTCCCTCTCTCTCAATCTCTCTGTCAGTATCTCTCTGTAATCAGAAAATTCATTTCAATAAGCTGCAGGGTTTGATTTCAGTCTTCCCTTACATTCTGACAAGGAATTTAAGTAAAAAGTAAAATCAGTTTTAAACTTTTTCCCCAATTATCAACTCTTTGTAAGAAATTTCTTTAAATAATTTCCATTATTTACCGGAATTTATTAATTTAATTTAAACATTATTTTGGTCCTTCATATGGGGGGGGGCGGTATCAGCCCAATGTGTCTGACAGAAGATATCCATTCAATTCCAATTCACCAATACATGTACATGTAAGTATATACATACAAGCAGGTCAGTTAGCACATCGGTGTATAATTCGGGCAGTTTCGTCAAGATACATTTTGTAACCACCAATGTGAAACTGTGCACTCCAATATCTTCCAGTCGGTGCAGTCTTGACGCTTTTTCCACGACACAGTCCCAGTAGGGTTTTGAACTAGACTAAACTAGAGAATAAAGACGGAGCAGGACACGATGGATTCACGCATGGAGCCTGAGTGATCCTCGGATGTTTCAGCTGACGGCTCAATGCCCCAACTCTAGATGAGTTAAGAATATCAAGAGCCTGTTAAAGATCAGCGTTCAACTACGTCATTCAGTGATCACATTTCTGTGAACTTGCGGTGACGTTACTTGTTTGGGGATGACCAGATTTACACTGACACGTACAAAGTGACATATTTTTTTTTTTGTGAATTCCTGGTGCAATCAAATAAAGTCTCTATCCATCCACTTTCACTTCAGCTGTTAGCATAGTCGTTAGCATTGTCCGTTAGCATTGTCGTTAGCTCACTTCTCTGTCGTTCACCCACAACACGCCGGTCAGTTTCATGACGTAACGGGACCACAACTTCGACTGGATTCGTGTATTTGGTGGACTACGGACACTGACTTCTGTCTGTCGTTTCCAGCCAGTGACTCACTCTCAGTCTGATCTGTCGTTAAAACACACTGACGTGTGATCGTGACATCCGACAATTAGCCCAGTGTGACTTTTACAGTCGCGGTTAATCGTCCATCTGTCGTATATCTGTTAATCCTGACATCTCGAATTCAAATAACAAAACCAGTTCACATTTAGATGTAACAGCAGCATTATGCAGACGAGAGCTGAATGAACTTACCTGTTCCCTCTCTCCGTTCAACAATCCTAACTCTTGTGACTTCTCCTCCCTCTTTTAAAAAATGGAACCAATCAGCATGCAGCTGTTAGTCATGGACCAATCACAGCAGCCGATCAAAGCAGCCTTTGATCCCCCTCCCCCCACTGGTTACCATGGAGACCATCAATGTCAGTTTCACGTCTGGCCCTGTTATGTTGCCTGTTACAGAAAGGTTTGACAAGCAAAACTTTAACGGGGAACTGTGTAAAACATCGGCAGAATACAGACATATCTAGTCGGGTAATGGTCTAATTGTATTTCCACAGCTGCCTCCACTGATTATAGACTACAATATTAGATTAAATAGATGCTTCATGAATATCCACCAATAAACAGTCAGTATTCATATTATTTAGCAAATGAAAAACAAAGAGGCTCATTCTTGGCAGTTATGTATTGCTGGTTGAAGAAAAATGAATGTGATGTTCAGGTTTTTCCAAACACAGAAGACACAATATTGTCAGGCCACACTGTTTATTTCACACTCAGCTTGAACAACTCATTGTGACTGGGATCAAACGGCAGCTTAGTTCTTGGTCATCACCTGGAAAAGAAGCACAGTGTAGTAAACCATCCACTAGAGGGCACTGGAGGAACTGTACTGCATTATCACATTATTTCCTAAATGAATTGCATATGTGTGTATATTTATTTTCATATAAATCCATGTACTGTATACGTGGATACATTTGTCTGACACATATGTTTTCGTCAGCGTCAAAGTCTGCAGACAGTGACGTGCTCAGAAAAATCACACACATATTCGATCATCTGATGCTTTTCCCACTTACGTTGTTGATCCAGGACATGTAGGCACTGACTCTGGTGAAGACAGAGGGCTTCTTGCGTAGTTGCAGCCCATGCTTGACCCAAAGCTGACCACACCATGGACATCCCAGGAGCCATCAGGGTTCTGACAGTTCAGGGGGCCACCAGAGTCTCCTAAGAAATAACAGAACAGACACGCGTGTGGTATTTGGAGGGTACTTGTCACTCATGGAGATCTAATCGATCAGGATGCGATAGAGACTCACGTTGCAACTGGCCAGCTCTCCATCTCCTCCGGCACAGAGCATGCTTTTGGTGACAAGGCTTCCCCACCAGTCAGGTCTGGTGCAGGTAGAGTGTCCGACCACAGGGAGCAGAGCCTGCTGCAGGATGTCAGCGATGGGACCCGCCAGCTGTACAAGATTGAATGAATGAAAACTGAACTTCATTTGAATTCTATGAAATTCTATGAAAGTTTGTTTGTTTTGTTTGGGGTTTTTTGCACAAAGAAATAGGATCAGAGATCAGAGATCAGAGGAAAAAAGTAAACAAGTGAACAGAACCATCATATTTGAGGCTGTTGGTTCAATTGATTCTAGGATAATTTCATCAGCTAGTTCCACTAAGTCTGGTTACATACCAAAAGCGGTATAAAATATCTAAATGATTAAAGTGTAGAGACATTTTATCCATCACATATATTCAACTTACAGGTTTGGACTCATCTTAGTGCCATATATCACAGAACAATTAAAAATAACAGAGCTGGAATATAATCAGTGATATAATCAGTGTTTCAAAAATGTAACCACACTACTTCAGCAACATCACTTATTGTGATTAAGTGTTGTCTGTCATGTGTAGTCTGTCTTCTCATTCTCAACACTTTCTGTTGTGTTCTCTTTTAGAACTTACTCCAGAGACGGCCCCAGCCGGTGACGTAGCAGGGAGTACCGTGGCCAGGACCTCACCGGAGGTGGGAAGGACAGGCAGGCATGACGGCGTCAGTGAACATGACAGGTGTTGCGAGCTTGATCAGGGCAATGTCGTTACTGGAGTATAGACAGAGAATATTATGAAGCAGTAGGATCAGGTGAAAAGAATCATCACTGAAATAAAGGCGTAACTTTGTATACAAGATGGAGGAATACGACTGTTTACCGGATTCTGTAGGAGTCCCAGTTCTCATGGACGATAATCTTAGCAGGGCTGATGCCCATGGAACCTTCCTCATTCAACTTCAGGTTGTGTTTTCCCACAAAGACTTTGTAGGTGCGACTGCTGCTCAGCCACAAGAGGAATCAAAAAAGAAAACATAAACGTGTTGTCAGTGTTGCACAAATATGAGATCTGTGTAAGACCACGTCAGTGGGAAATCAAAAGTAGCAATAAAATACTGACACAATATTACTGGAGGTGTACTGTTCCCATACTGATGACTGGCGCTGTGATAGTTATGTTATCAGGTAATAATGTAGGAAGGACGTCAGAGATTCTCATGTACTGATGAATATTCATATAATAATAGAATAATATGATGAAATGGATGAAAAGTCAGGTTTTCTTTCACACTGTCTCTACCATCTGATTACTCGATCTTCAAACATGTCCCTTTATATCCTCCATACTTTCTTGTCAACCTGATTAAAGGTTTCTTTGTAGGTTTTAGCCACACCTGATGCAGTGAGCAGCGGTGAGGACCCACTGGTTGGAGATCAGGGTGCCTCCACAGGTATGGTAGAACCTGCTGCCACTCTGGTATTGCAGAGACACCTGAGGAGAACAAACACAACGTATTGTGACTGTACAGACGGAGCAGAGGCATCATCACACGAGCTGAGAAGTACTGATGGAACGTTACCTGCCAAGGCCAGCTGTTCTTACGCACATCATCTCCACCAACCACCCTGGTGATGATGGGGGGAAAGGTGGGCAGGCCGCACCCGTAGGCTGTAAGGCATCAGAGTAGAACTTGGTGCCTCGTGACCTAAAATGTATAATTCTATTTGAATTCATTCATGTGAGTCTGAACACTTACCACCAGCAACAAACAAAGCCAAGATCACCAATTTCATTGTGACTGTCTTCAGTGGTCGTCAGCCGTCGCTGCTTCCCCTTATATAGTGTTTGTACAGGCCTTTTAGAGACAGGTTATGTCATGAAACCTTTTCACAGCACAGCACAGGCA